>NC_092727.1:65989663-66289663 GCF_047496885.1 Scyliorhinus torazame | reverse complement strand
CGGAATAGCGTCCAAGCAAACCATTAAGAAATTAAATCTAGTCTGAAGAGAAGTGCTCGGTTGGCCAAACATGAGCAATGAGATCAAGGACCATATCAGTCAGTGCAATATCTATAAATGAGTATCAAGTTACCAAGCTAAAGAGCCACTCATGACACCCCAGACAGACTATGGATGAAGCTTGAAGTTCTTTGGAACTGACTATCTCCACTGTTGAGAACAGACCATTGGGAGTTAAGACAAGCTGATGTCAACAGCCACCATTGAGATTGCACAATGACTGACAACTCACTTCAATCGTTTATGACATTACCGGCATTCTGTTGAGTGACAATGGCCCTCAGTTGATGGCTGTAGAATCCAGACGTTACCAAAACCATTGGGGAAAATCAGCACCACATGTCATTTCTGCACTAACTCCCGTCAAATGGAAAGGCTGAGGCAGCAGTGAAAATTTCCGAAGGGATCATTAGAAAATGGAATATATCTGGCACAGATGTGTATAAGACAATCTTAGAGTGGAGAAACACACCGACTGAAGGCATGGAGATAGTCCAGTTCAGAGACTAATGTCTCACCCAAACTACTCTTTTAATAGCTAAAATACTACTGAAGTCAGAAGTAATAACAGGAATGTGAGTGACAAAATTAAAATTAACTCAGAAAGTCAAATTTCACTTTGATAAAGCTGCCAGGTCATTGCACGAGTTGAGAATTGAGAGCCAGTCAGAGTGCAAACATTCAACGCACTCAAAAGTTAACCCACTTGGCAACTTCGGACTTGTGTTGAGAAGTTGTCACCTCGATTGTACAAGGTGAAAATGAACAACCAAATATACCACAAACATATATAAACAACTGGAGAAGCTGCTCCTTCACAGCAGACAGTTGTAGAAGATCCGCAGCAACACCAGCCACAGCAACCCAATATAGTCCAAATGCCATTGATAAATAAAGTTGACAATCAGGTTTACTTGCTTTTCAGTGCAGACCTTTGGAAAGACACACTTTCAGGAACAACCTGAAAATTCTTGTGTCTTGTCAAGACAGTTCTTTTCAACTTGAAATCCTATGGCAAAACTGAAAAAATGACACAGGCCTGGCCCTTCCCATTAATTACATAATCTGTATCCCAAGTATAAGACATTCTCCAGTCTACGCCCACTAAGATGTCCCATAACCTGCATAGCTAGGAGTAAACATAATCCCTCAAATTATCTACACTCCAGGAATCCTCCTAAATCAAAACAGTGGGCGGGATTCTCCTTTCTGGGACTAAGTCCCATGCCCGCTGGAAAGTGGGCGAGAATCACTCCGGCCTTTTTCCTAGTCTTCAAAGGGGCTAGCAGGGCCCTGCCATGCGTCCCGCAGATCTGGCTGCCGGCGGGGCTCTACAGTTACGCGCGCGGCGGCCGTCTTCACACCGGCCCCTGCGCAACATGGCGGAGTCCTACAGTGACCTGGTGCAGAGGAACATCGCCCCCCCCCCCCCCCCGAATGAGCATGCCCGCTGATCGGTAGCCAACGATTGCGGGCCTGGCCACCGTGGAGGATGTAGTGACCCCCCCCTGGAGTCGGATCACCAAACTGAGGGCCATTGTCAGCTAGAACGCCGAGGACCCGCCAGGTGGGACCACAGGTGAACCACGGCGGCGGGACTCGGCGGACACTCAGGACGGCGCGACTCGGCGGACACTCGGCCTGTCGAGCGCGGAGATTCACCGAACCCAGGGTTGTTAATAACATTACGACAAATATAAAATATTATGTATAACACTTTCCTCCATTCATCACACACCTGAATTACTTGATCTGTTTCTTTCACCCTTTTAAACAATAATACAATGTCATCAGCCCTACAGACCTTTGGCCCCAAATCTGTAGTCAGAGAGGATTGGAAAATGGTGATCTGAGCCACCGCTATTTCTTCTCATCTTTCACTTTGCAGACTGACATACATTGCACCTGGGACTGGCAATGTATTCACTTTGAAAGATGCTAAACACCTTCCTACTCCCTCTTTGTTTATCCAATCCAAGATTTCACATTCCTCCAACTCAACTATAAAATTTGCATTGTTCCTCTCTTTTAAAAAAAATAGATATACAGTACCCAATTAATTTTTTCCAATTAACAGGCAATTTAGCGTGGCCAATCCACCTATCCTGCACATCTTTGGGTTGTGGGGGTGAAACCCACGCAAACATGGGGATAATGTGCAAACTCCACACGGAAAGTGACCCAGAGCCAGGATCGAACCTGGGACTTCGCCACCGTGCTGCCTATTGTTCCTCTCTTTTGAGAAGACAGGTGCAGAGTACCCATTAGAATCATGCTCATGTCTTCTGCCTCCATACACAAATTACATTTTTGATCTCTAATAGGCCCGACTCCTTAGAAATATTCTTGCTCTTTATGTATTTACATAGAACAACAGTACAGCAAAGAACAGGCCCATCGGCCCTCGATGCTGTGACGAGCTTTGTCCGAAACCAAGATCAAGCTATCCCATTCCCTGTCATTCTGGTGTGCTCCATGTGCCTATCCAATAACCGCTTGAAAGTTCCTAAAGTGTCTGACTCGACTATCACAACAGGCAGTCCATTCCACACCCTGACCACTCTCTGAGTAAAGAACCTACCTCGGACATCCCTCCTATGTCTCCCACCCCGAAACTTATAGTTATGCCCCCTTGTAACAGCGACATCCACCCGAGGAAATAGTCCCTGAACGTCCACTCTATCTGGCCCTCTCATCATCTTATAACCTCTATTAAGTCGCCTCTCATCCTCCTTCACTCCAATGAGAAAAGCCTCAGCTCCCTCAACCTTTCCTCATAAGACCTATCCTCCAATCCAGGCAGCATTCTGGTAAATCTCCTTTGCACCCTTTCCAATGCTTCCACATCCTTGCTATAATGAGGTGACCAGAACTGCACACAATACTCCAAATGTGGTCTCACCAGGGTCCTGTACAGTTGCAGCATAACCCCACGGTTCTTAAACTCAAGCCCCCTGTTAATAAACGCTAACACACTATAGGCCTTCTTCACGGCTCTATCCACTTGAGTGGCAACCTTCAGAGATCTGTGGACATGAACCCCAAGATCTCTCTATTCCTCCACATTACTCAGAACCCTGCCGTTGACCCTGTAATCCACATTCAAATTTGTCCTACCAAAATGAATCACCTCGCACTTATCAGGATTAAACTCCATCTGCCATTTTTCGGCCCAGCTCTGCATCCTATCAATGTCTCTTTGCAGCCTACAACAGCCCTCCACCTCATCCACTACTCCACCAATCTTGGTGTCATCAGTAAATTTACTGACCCACCCTTCAGCCCCCTCCAAGTCAGTTATAAAAATCACAAATAGCAGAGGACGAAAGTTATCATTGAATTTCATAGAATTTACAATGCAGAACGAGGCCATTCGGCCCATCGAGTCTGCACCGGCTCTTGGAAAGAGCACCCTACCCAAGCCCACACCTCCACCCTATCACCATAACCCCACCTAACACTAAGGGCAATTTGGACACTAAGGGCAATTTAGCATGGCGAATCCACCTAACCTGCACATCTTTGGACTGTGGGAGGAAACCGGAGCACCCGGAGGAAACCCACGCACACACGGGGAGAACGTGCAGACTCCGCACAGACAGTGACCCAAGCTGGGAATCGAACCTGGGACCCTGGAGCTGTGAAGCATTTGTGCTAACCACTGTGCTACCATGCTGCCCCAGGACCCAGCACTGATCCCTGTGGTACACCGCTGGTAAATGGTCTCCAGTCTGAAAATGTTCCACCCACCACCACCCTCTGTCTTCTGTGTGATACCCAGCTACTTATCCAATTGGCCAAATTTCCCTCTATCCCACACCTCCTTACTTTCTTCATGAGCCGACCATGGCGAACCTTATCAAACGCCTTACTGAAATCCATGTATACGACATCAATTGCTCTACCCTCATCTACACACTTAGTTACCTCCTCAAAGAATTCAATAAATTTGTGAGGCAAGACTTACCCTTCACGAATCCGTGTTGACTATCCTGGATTAAGCTGCATCTTTCCAAATGGTCATTAATCCTATCCCTCAGCATCTTTTCCATTAGCTTACCGATCACCGAAGTAAGACAAACCGGCCTATAATTACCAGGGTCATTCCTATTCACTTTCTTGAACAGAGGAACACCATTCGCCATTCTCCAGTCCTCTGGCACTATCCCCGTGGACAGTGAGGACCCAAAGATCAAAGCAAAAGGCTCTGCAATCTCAATACTTGACTCCCAAAGAATCCTCGGATATATCCCATCTGGCCCAGGGGGCTTGTCGACCCTCAGGCTTTTCAAAATTGCTAATACATCTTCCCTCAGGTGAAGGAGCAGTGCTCCGAAAGCTAGTGATTTGAAACAAACCTGTTGGACTTTAACCTGGTGCTGTAAGACTTCTTACTGTGCTCACCCCAGTCCAATGCCGGCATCTCCACATCATGCATGCAGTATGTCCGATTTTTTTTCATGTATGGAACGATCTGTCTGGACTGTACGCAGAACAATACTTTTCACTGTACCTCGGTACATGTGACAATAAATCAAATCAATCAATCAATTTATTTTGTAATTTTGTTGTGTTGTTGCTAAAATGTAAAACCATAATCAACAGATTTTAAAAAGGATTGAGTAACAGTCCATCTCAATTGCAGCTTAAAGACTGAAAATGGAACATTATTTTTAATCTAGTTTATTCCATTTTTGGCTTCAATTTGATTGGAGAAACTTATCCAAAAAAACTTGGAACAGTCCTAGACAGAACATAAGGTTAATGGTAGTTTTCAAGACACTGGCTCATTCGTATTTGTATACAGCAGTAAAAAGCCAGCAGTTCCAATGTGACACTGACAGCACTACTGTCAACTAAAGAATATTCATTGATGGCAGCAACACCAAAAACATCATTTACTCACGGAGGTGTCTGCGCCCAGCCCTGGACGTTCTCTGTAGCCTAGTCCTCCACCTCCAATATTCATTCTCTTCCCTTTCCCAGCTTTGTAACGAGATTTTCGAAACCATGGGTTCTAACAGTGAATAAAAATGATTAGAATACTTACTGCTAACTTAAATAGTAACACACACACTATTAAACCAGTAAATTAATACTTTCATGAAATGTTTGATACATAGCAATAAATTAAGGTAATCCTTTAACTTAAGAAACTCAATAAACAAAAGTTATTTTGGTCCTATTTGATCGTCTCCCTGACCCTTCATGGTCAAGATAGCAGGTGATCCATCTCTTGACCTTGAAAAACATCACTGAAACACACAGCTGGAATAGTGCCAGATATAGAGAGTTATCACTCCCCCTCATTTTCTCTCTTTGGGTATAGCTGGAATGGAGAGGAATATCATTCAGAAAACTCTATGTATACCTAGCAATTGGGTATGAGGGTGAAAATAGTATCTAGAAACACAAGGGCTGGGAATTTCCCTTGGTTCCGATCGGGAATCCCGTTCTGGCGAAGAATAGAGCATCTCCCAAAAAACAGGTTCGCCGCCCAGACTCCGATCCCCAGCTGGCGGCAGCATGCACAACTTTCCCTGTGCAGTGGGAATATGTAAATTAAAGCATGCATATGCATGCAATTAACAGGCTTTAAGCCAGAGTCTAACCCCCACCTCACCATGATGCTCTGGCCCCCTCATCAGGAACTCCACCTGGTGGGCAATGGTGCAAGATTAGCCAAGTCAGCCTGAAGGCTGAAGAGCAGTCCAGAAAGTATAGTGCAAATCACAGCATTTTCACTTCGCCTTCCTAACATCTGCTGCCTCAAACAAAAGTCTTTCAATCAGCAGCTGCTACTTTTTTTTTTCACAGCAGAAACTACTTAGCTGCTTTTGACATGGCTAGACGTTGTCAATCATAGTAAGAGTATTTCTAAACATTGTGGTTAGCATCAAAGCAGGGTAATGGAGATACATTCATGTGTAAAGGGGAAGGTAAATAAACAATCCACCAAACACCTGTGACTGCACCAATAAAAATGCCAATCATTGCATGTGAAATTGAATGGAAGATTGCCTTTCAAAGGCTGTCAGGGGATTTGAAGCCCTTTCAAGTGTACTTGGCTTTGGCGTAAGCCTCTGACACTTGTAAAAGCTAGCTACTGCTTTTAAGACTTTTGATTTTTCACCAGACTGCCTGAACTGTCCTTGAGCTTTCAAGACAGGGGTGACGGTTGGGATTGGGGGGGCAGGATTAGCATTGTGGGGGGTCAGGGAGGCCTGCCGCTGGACCTTGGGATCAGGCCGCCCGTTCAAAATGCCAGACCGATAGAGATTCCGACGGAATCCGGCGAACTCTCTACTGTCATGTGAGAGTACCTTTAAGAAATGGGTATTTAAGAAATGTATCTTTAAGAAATGGGTGTTTATCAGTGATGTCAGAGTGTGGGTGGAGCTCGGCTGTCTGTCAGCATTTTACTTTCGTTTTAGGCTGTTTGCTGCAGGGTATGTTTTAGTTTCGTTTTCAGTGTTGGAGCTGAAGCCAGACAGAGCAGGTGAACTGTTAATCTCTCTGCCATGAAAAGACTATCTCTTGATCATTTGATGAATTCAGAATTATAAAAGTTCTCAGTAGTGAATGTAAACCTAATGTGCTTCTGTTAAGAGGTGCTTCTTCTGTCTTCTGGATGTTGTTTGGTAAGTTATTAAGGATTACTTAGTGTTGTATTCTTTGGGGGTTGTATTTGAATTGATGGTTGCTAAGGTGTTCACTGTATGTTTTAAAAAGGTTAACTTGAGTTCATAGAATAAACATTGTTTTGCTTTCAAAAATACTTTTCCATTTCTGCTGTACCACACCTGTAGAGTGGGCCGTGTGCTCAGAATACCACAATCTATTAAAAGTTGTGGGTCAGCTGAACTCCATGATACATGGCCCATAACAAATTGGGGGCTCGAGGGGAATACAAGTCTATCTACTGGATTGGCTTAGTGAACGTAAGACAGTGAGGGGTGAGCATATTGTGGTTGCTTTTCAGATGTGGTATTCTAGTTTAAGTGGAGAGTGTGTTGTGGACAATGGCTCTTTCAGAGGCTCTGAAGTTTTTGGGGGTGGAGACGGTCACACGCAGTACCTTACGGACAGATACTAAAAGCAGACTGGTAGATTTGGCAAAAACAGTTAACATTACCTGATAAAATGCGAAAAGATGAGGTAATTATGGCGGTGGCTTAGCATTTAAAGTTGCCTGAGATACAGTCTGGCTCATTAGAAATGGCAATGATCCATTTGCAGATTAAGCAATGTGAACATGAAAAAGAATTAAAGCAGCTTGAATGTGCAATGAGAGAAAAAGAGAAAGAGAGATGCAGATCGGGGAAAAAGAAAAGGAGAGAGGAAAGAAACAAAGAAAGAATAGCCCTAGCAGAACAAAAAAAGATAGCGAGGAAAGGGAAAAAGAGAGAGTTTGAACTTCAGAAGATGGCGATGAAACATAACAGTCAGTTAAAATTGATGTAAAGGGAAAAGTACAGTTGGAGGATAGTGATGAGGACAGTGAGAAAGAGCGTCATAGTCGAAGGCTTGGTGGGGATCTATTTAAATATGTCCAAGCATTACCATGGTTTGATGAGAAGGAGGTAGAAGCCTTTTTCATTTCATTTGAGAAGGTAGCTAAACAAATGAAATGGCCACAGGACATGTGGGTATTACTGATTCAAACAAAGCTGGTAGGTAGGGCTAGTGAGGTGTTTGCATCACAACCGGAGGAGGTATCTGGGACGTATGAGGAGGTGAAAAAAAAATCAATCTTAGGTGCATATGAACTAGTGCCTGAAGCCGACAAAGGTTTAGAAATTTAAGGAAAGAATTTGGTCAAGCATACATGGAGTTTGAAAGGCTCAAACAGAGTAATTTTGATAGGTGGATAAGGGCTTTGAAAATAGACCAAACGTATGAAGCTCTCAGAGGTATTATACTTTTGGAGGAGTTTAAAAATTCAATTTCTGATGTAGTGAGAACTCATGTGGAAGAACAGAGGGTTAAAACTGCGAGATTAGCAGCAGAAATGGCAGATGATTATGAATTAGTTCATAAATCAAAGCTAGGTTTCCGACAGCCTGTGAGGGATAGAAACTGGGGACATGAGAAATGCTCAAGTGGTAAAGGTAAAGGTGACCTGATGAGAGATAATAAGGAAGAGTGTACCTCAGATTAAAAAATAAATCCAGGAGGGTGGAAAGAAATGAAGTTTCAAATGTTTTCACTGTAATAAACTAGGCCATGTAAAGTCACAGTGTTGGTGGTTGAAGAAAAGCATTGGGAAGGCTGATGTGGTAAAACAGGATAAGACAGTGGGGTTTGTTAAAGTGGTAAAGGAAAGCCCAAGTGAAGCGAAGGAGGTGCAAAAGATTGTGCAGCCTGATCAAGAGGTGATTGATAAGAAGGTGCCAGATCTCTTTACAGAATTTACTTGTGTGGATAAAGTTTACTCATGTGTATCAGGAGGAGCAGGAAATAAGTCACAATTTTAAGAGATACGGGAGCTAGTCAATCTTTAATGATAAGAGATGAGGAGTTACGTAGTTTGGGAAGAATGTTGCCAGAAAAGGTGGTAATATGTGGAATTCAGGGTGAGAGGAGTAGTGTTCCATTATATAAGGTAAGGTTGGAAAGTCCAGTGAAGAGTGGTGAAGTGTAGTAGGAGTAATAGAGAAACTATCTTGTCCAGGAATGCAGTTTATCTTGGGTGATGTTATATCTGGATCGCAGGCGGGAGTGATGCCTACTGTGGTTGATAAGCCAGTGGAAAATCAGACAACTGAAGTGTTGAAGACCGAATATCCTGGGACTTTTCCGGATTGTGTAGTGACAAGGTCACAGGTTAAGACAAGAGTGAAGATGAAGTTGAAGTGCAATTATCAGAAACGATTTTTGATCAGATGGTTGAAAAAGAACAAGAATAGGTGGCGGATGAGGCGGATATTTTTAGTTCAGGAAAATTGGCGGAGTTACAACAAAAAGATGTAGAAACCAAACGGATATATCAGAAAGCATAAACGGAAGAGAAATCTACTTGTATACCAGAGTGTTATCACCATAAAAGTAATGTCTTGATGAGAAAATGGAGACCTTTACATATACAGCCGGATGAAAAGTGGGCAGAAGTTGATCAAGTAGTATTGTCGGTAGGCTATAGACAGGAGGTGTTGAGAGTTGCACATGAGGTACTAGTGGGAGGTCATTTGGGAATAAGGAAAACTCAAGCTAAAATCCAGAAACATTTTTATTGGCCTGGACTACATAAAGATGTAGTTAAATTTTGTCAATCATGTCACACATGTCAAGTGATGGGGAAACCTCAAGCAGTGATAAAACCAGTGCCCTTAATACCCATTCCAGCATTTGAGGAACCTTTTACAAGGGTCCTAATTGGTTGCGTAGGACCGCTTCCTAAAACGAAATGTGGGAATTAATATCTTTTGACTATAATGGATGTGTCTACTATGTTTCCAGAGGCCATTCCAGTATGTAATATTACAGCTAAAAGGATTGTGGAGGAGTTACCCACGGAAATACAACCGGATCATGGATCAAATTTTACCTCAAGGTTATTCAAAGAAATTAGGGATAGCTTAGGAATAAAACAATTTAAATCAACTGCGTACCATCTAGATTCACAGGGAGCATTAGAAAGGTGGCATCAGACATTAAAGACAATGTTGAGGGCTTATTGTCAAGATTATCCAGAGGATTGGGATAAAGGAATTCCATTCGTACTGTTTGCAATTAGGGGTGCACTGAATGAGTCAACCAAATTTAGTCCTTTTGAACTAATTTTTGGCCATGCGGGAAGAGGACCACTTAAATTGATTAAGGAAATATTGGTGAGTTAGAAATCAGAAATTACATTATTGGATTGTGTGTCAAATTTTAGGGAACGATTAAATAGAGCAGGTGAATTGGCTGGACAACATTTAAAAGTTGCACAAAATGTGATGAAACGGGTAGCGGACAAGAAATCCAAAGCTTGTAGTTTTGCCAGTGGAGATAAAGTTTTAGTGTTGTTACCAGTGGTAGGTGAACCTTTAAAAGCAAGGTTTTGTGGCCCTTATCAGATTGAAAGGAAATTAAGTGAGGTGAATTATATGATTAAAAACACCAGATAGAAGGAAAACCCACCAAGTGTCATGTGAATATGCTTAAAAGGTACTTTGAAAGTGAAGGAGAGAAAAAGGAGGAGGTTTTAATGATTCTAACTCAAAGTGACGAACCAAATCCAGGTGACTGTGAATTTGACACACCTCAAATTAAATTGGAAAACGAGGATGTTCTTAAAAATTGGGATAAATTGTTGAGTTACCTTCCAGAGGAAAAACAAACTGACCTGAAAGAGGTATTGATATCACATGGGCATATTTGTGGAGATAAATTAGGAAGTACTAAAATGGCTATACATGATGTAGATGTGGGAAATGCTGTTCCAATCAAACAACATCCATTTAGACTTAACCCTTTAAAATTGGCATAGGTTAACAAAGAGATTGAGAGTCTGCTTAAAAATGGCCTAATTGAAGTGGGTTGCAGCCAATGGAGTTCACCCATAGTGACGGTACCTAAACCAGATGGTACCCAACGGTCGTGTGTGGACTATAGAAAGGTTAATGCAGTTACAAGAACAGACTCTTATCCTATCCCACGTTTACAGGATTGCATTGAGAAAGTGGGACAATCAGCTTTTATTTCCAAACTGGATTTACTTAAAGATTACTGGCAGGTACCTTTATCTTAAAGGGCGAAGGAGATTTCAGCTTTTGTGACTCCAGATGGTATATACCAATTCAAAGTTATGCTATTTGGCATGAAGAACGCCCCAGCCACATTTCAACGGTTAACCAACAAAGTTGTTTCCAGATTACCCAATTGTGCGGTATACATAGACGATCTGGTAATTTTAAGCCAGCCATGGGAAGAACATTTAAAACATCTGATGGAGTTATTCGATCGACCTCAGGAGGCGGGTTTGGTGATAAACCTAGCCAAAAGTGAATTTGGAAAAGCCCAAGTCACTTTCCTTGGCCATACAATCGGACAGGGTCGAATGGTCACACGCGATGTGAAACCAACAGTTATTGAGAGTTTCTGATACCCTCAAGATGAAGGGAAATAATGCGATTTCTTGGCACGAGTGGATTTGTTCGAACACTGGTGAAAAGTTTTTGTAGTGTCGTTGCTCCACTGACGGACTTGCTCAAGAAGCTAACAAATTCCAGTGGACAGCAGAGTTTCAACAGGCATTTGACGGCATGAAAGCTGTGATAACCAGTGCTCATGTGTTGGAGAATTACAAGGGGCTCTGTGATCAGATTGAACTAAAGTATCTGACTTTTCAGAGAAATGCCGAGGCGTAGAGAAATGGACGGATCGTGCAGAGACCTTCTTGTTCAAAGAGACTGTCAATCGAGAAGGATTTCAGTTGGAGGAAGAAGAACAATAATGGACTATATTATTGTACCTGTTTGCCTGTGTGGGTTTTTTTGAAACAAAAAAGTATATTTACTGTGTACATTTCTTAAACGATAGTGAAAAAGGAAACCATCTTGAAGTTGATGGTTTATTTATTTTTATTGGGGGGAGGTGTCATGTGAGATTACCTTTAAGAAATGGGTGTTTAAGAAATGTACCTTTAAGAATGGGTGTTTATCAGTGATGTCAGAGTGTGGGTGGAGCTGGGCTGTCTGTCAGCTTTTTACTTTCATTTTAGGCTGTTTGCTGCAGGGGGTGTTTTAGTTTAGTTTTCAGTGTTGGAGCTGAAGCCAGACTGTTGATCTCTCTGCCATCAAAAGACTATCTCTTGATCATTTGGTGAATTCAGAATTATAAATGTTTTCAGCAGTGAATGTAAACCTAATGTGCTTCTGTTAAGAGGTGTTTCTTCTGTCTTCTGGATGATGTTTAAGAGGTTATTAAGGATTACTTAGTGTTGTATTCTTTGGGGGTTGTATTTGAATTGATGATTGCTAAGATGTTCACTGTATGTTTTAAAAAGGTTAATTTGAGTTCATAGAATAAACATTGTTTTGCTTTCAAAAATACTTTTCCATTGCTGCTGTACCTCACCTGTAGAGTGGGCCGTGTGCGCCCCATAGCACAATCTATTAAAAGTTGTGGGTCAGGTGAACTCCATGATACACTAAACTACACTAAACCCTGGCCCTTAACACTACCATGCATATATTTGCATGGTTAAGGAGTGAGACTTGCACCTGGGCTCCACTCCCAGTACCAGCGCAGACCAGTCCCGATTCTCCACTGGTGGGTGGACTTAATCTCCAAGACAGAGAATCCCAGCCAAGATAATGTACAATAATGGAGTGCATTATGCAAGTGCCATAGATTTGTGGGAGCTAGCATCTAATAAGAGAAAAAAAGTTATTAATACTTTGGAAGTAGACCCTTAGGAGAGGTTGACAATTCTGCCCACTGTATTCATGAAAGAACCGGGAATTCTTGCTGAGTCATAAAAGGGACAAGCTTGGTATCACTAAACTAGGAAAAATTGCCGATACTTTGATAAGAAAGATTGCACCTTTGCATCTCACTTCACATGCAACACATTTCCTTTAACGAGCACCTGCAGGTGAACCTGAATGACATAGAAACAGGAGCACGGAGTAGCTTTTTCCATTTTCATCCTGATATTCAAATGGTAATTGTTTTTTTTGAATGATTGGCTTTTTTGTACTTTATCAATGTGGGCAGCACAATTGCTTCACAGCTCCACGGTCCCAGGTTCGATACCCGGTTTGGTTCACTGTCTGTGTGGAGTCTGCATGTTCTCCCCGTGTGTGCGTGGGTTTCCTCCGGGTGCTCCGGTTTCCTCCCACAGTCCAAAGATGTGCAGGTTAGGTGGATTGGTCATGCTAAATTGTCCTTAGTGTCCAAAATTGCCCTTAGTATTGGGTTGGGTGGGGTTACTGGGTAATGGGGATAGGGTGGAGGTGTGGGTTTGGGTAGGGTGCTCTTTCGAAGAGCCGGTGCAGACTCGATGGGCCGAATGGCCTCCTTCTGCACTGTAAATTCTATGATCAATGGCCCAGGTATCATGATCTCAACTGACAGCTCAACTCAGCTACAACGGTAGTTGTATAATTGGTTTCAACAGCAGGGAAGGGAGAAAAATCAACAAGGCCTCCTGTTTACACGCACTGCTCTGTGCCCCTTAGTGGAAAACATGGACATGAACTTTTGAGAAAGATGAGATTAGATAGGGTTGTGATAGCGCATATTAAATGGTTGTTCATTATGTAGGTTCAGACTCAAAGACTGGCAACATCTAGGCAATGTTCCAGAAGCTCAGCTGGAACTGTAAGCCAGCATGAGTGAGCGTCTTCAGGACAGGAAGGAGGAAAAAAGCTTGTGCCTTTCAATCGTGGGTTCAGATTCTTGAATGCTGAAAGCCAGGTTAAGTTACTATGATTTGCTAATTAGTTACATCAAAAGCTCTACACCTTATATGCGGCATACAAAGGAACACAGAAACCACAGCAAAAATAAAGATTTACTCACAAATCTGTGAAAGATCAGGAAAAAAAAATCATACACTATATACAGAAAATATGGAAGGCACAAAACAAAAAAATATTTCTTTAGTATCCTAGTGGACTGAAATTTACACAGGGACCTCACAGTAAAGGGGCAACACCACCAACACTGTTCAGGGAAGGTCTGACCTACCTAAATTGTTATCTGAAACAATTCAGTGGATTTCGCTGCATGGGCAGACACTGAAAAGGAACTGATTTGGAGTGAGCATTGATGATACATCTGGTCAGTGTTAAGCAGTTATTATTAGGACAAATCATATTGTCCAGTGCATCTGGAGAACATGGGATTACACATCAGAACAAATCAGATTGACATTTCAGATTGCAATGTTGTGTATTTTAGATCCACATGTCTTAAAAAAGGGAAGGTTTTTAGCAAGGGTTTGGAGATGTGTAACCAGGATGATTCCAGGCTTTTGGAAACCAGCCATGAAGAAATGATTCAGCAACAAAGTTACTTGCATTACGATCCTGGACCGTATACATTGTGGTTCGCATCAAAGCAGGGCAATGGAGATGCATTCATCTCCATTAGTGGCTAGGATACTGGATAGAGAGCCAAATATTTTAATTTAATTTTGTAAGACTCTGAGGAAAGGATACCTCACTCCAGGAGTGATTTCACACAATAGGGATATGATATATTAAAACAAACGTTATTACTAACACAGTAGAAAAAATATCTTTAACATCACACAAGAAAATAGCTTACAATTACCTCCCAAACAATGCTAATCAATGCAGTAACACAGTAACCCTTAACTGTCATCCAGACAACAGAACCATCTTAAGCGAGAAATTAGGAGGGCTAGGAGGGACCATGAAAAGTCCTTGTCAAGTAGGATTAAGGTGAATCCCAAAGCTTTTTATTCATATGTAAAAAGAAAGAGCGTGGCCAGGGAAAGGATTGGATCACTTAAGGATAGTGGGGGGGGGGGATCTATGTGTTGAGCCAGAGGGAATAAGCGAGGTACTACATGAGAACTTTGCATCAGTGTTCACCAAAGAAAAGGACTTTGTGGAAGAAGATTCTTGGCTAGGGTGTGTGGACAGTCTTGGTCATGTTTACATTGAAAAGGAGGTGGTACTGGGTCTTTTAAAAGACATTAAGGTCGATAGATCTCCTGGGCCAGATGGGATTTACCCCAGAATATCGAGGGAAGCAAGGGAGGAAATTGCTGGGGCCTTAACTGACATCTTTGTACCCTCATTGGCTACAGGTGAGATCCCAGAGGATTGGCGAATAGCTAATGTGGTACCGCTGTTCAAGAAAGATAGCAGGGATAATCCAGGAAACTATAGGCCGGTGAGCCTCACGTCGGTAGTAGGTAAATTATTGGAGAGAATTCTCAGGGACATGATTTATATCCATTTGGAAACAAATGGACTCATTAGCGATAGACAGCATGGGGAGGGGAGGTCGTGCCTCATTAACTTGATTGAGTTTTTTGAGGTGACAAAGATGATTGATGAGGGGAGGGCGGTGGATGTTGTTTACATGTACTTCAGTGAAGCCTTTGACAAGGTGCCTCATGGCAGACTGGAACAAAAGGTGAAGTCACACGGGATCAGAGGTGAGGTGGTAAGATGGATACAGAATTGGCTCGGTCACAGAAGGCAAAGGGTAGCAGTAGATGGGTGTTTTTCTGAATGGAAGGTTGTGACTAATGGTGTTCCACAGGGATCTGTGCTGAGGCCTCTGTTGTTTGTAGTATAAACAATTTGAAGAAAAATGTAGCTGGTCTGATTAGTAAGTTCGTGGATGATACCAAGGTTGGTGGTGTGGCACATAGTGTTGAAGATTGTCAGAGAGCATAGATAGATTGGGGACTTGGGCAGAGAAATGGCAAATGGAGTTTAATCCAGACAGATGTGAGGTAATGTATTTTGGTAGGTCGAAGAGGGTACATATACCGTAAATGGCAAAGCTCTTAGGAATATAGAAAGTCAGACCTGGGCGTGCAGGTCCACAGATCGTTCAAAGTGGCAACACAAGTGGACAGGGTAGTAAAGAAAGCATACGGAATGCTTGCCTTCATTGGACGGGGCATTGAGTATAAAAATTGGCAAGTCATGTGCCAGTTGTATAGAACCTTGGTACGGCTGCACTTGGAATATTGCGCACAATTCTGGTCGTCACACTACTAGAAGGATGTTGAGGCTTTGGAGAGGGTGCAGAGGAAGTTTACCAGGGTGTTGCCTGGTCTGGAGGGTGTTAGCTATGCGGAGAGGCTGAATAGACTAGGACTCTTTTCATTAGAATGACGGAGGTTGAGGGGTGACCTGATGGAGGTCTACAAGATTATGAGGGACATGGATAGAGTGGATGGGCAGACACTCTTTTCCAGTACGAAGTCTTACAACACCAGGTTAAAGTCCAACAGGTTTGTTTCGATGTCACTAGCTTTCGGAGCGCTGCTCCTTCCTCAGGTGAATGAAGAGGTCTGTTCCAGAAACACATATATAGACAAATTCAAAGATGCTAGGAATGCGACCATTAGCAGGTGATTAAATCCTTACAGATCCAGAGATGGGGTAACCCCAGGTTAAAGAGGTGTGAATTGTATCAAGCCAGGACAGTTGGTAGGATTTCGCAGGCCAGATGGTGGGGGATGAATGTAATGCGACATGAATCCCAGGTCCCGGTTGAGGCCGCACTCATGTGTGCGGAACTTGGCTATAAGTTTCTGCTCGGCGATTCTGCGTTGTTGCGGGTCCTGAAGGCCGCCTTGGAGAACGCTTACCCGGAGATCAGAGGCTGAATGCCCTTGACTGCTGAAGTGTTCCCCGACTGGAAGGGAACATTCCTGCCTGGTGATTGTTGCGCGATGTCCGTTCATTCGTTGTCGCAGCGTCTGCATGGTCTCGCCAATGTACCACGCTTCGGGACATCCTTTCCTGCAGCGTATGAGGTAGACAACGTTGGCCGAGTCGCACGAGTATGTACCGCGTACCTGGTGGGTGGTGTTCTCACGTGTAATAGTGGTATCCATGTCGATGATCTGGCACGTCTTACAAACGAACCATTGTTTGCAGCAAACTACCCAGTCTTCACAACAGTGACCACGACACCACACAACCCTGCCATGGCAATCTCTGCAAGACGTGCCAGATCATCGACATGGATACCACTATTACACGTGAGAACACCACCCACCAGGTACGCGGTACATACTTGTGCGACTCGGCCAACGTTGTCTACCTCATACGCTGCAGGAAAGGATGTCCCGAAGCGTGGTACATTGGCGAGACCATGCAGACGCTGCGACAACGAATGAACGGACATCGCACAACAATCACCAGGCAGGAATGTTCCCTTCCAGTCGGGGAACACTTCAGCAGTCAAGGGCATTCAGCCTCTGATCTCCGGGTAAGCGTTCTCCAAGGCGGCCTTCAGGACCCGCGACAACGCAGAATCGCCGAGCAGAAACTTATAGCCAAGTTCCGCACACATGAGTGCGGCCTCAACCGGGACCTGGGATTCATGTTGCATTACATTCATCCCCCACCATCTGGCCTGCGAAATCCTACCAACTGTCCTGGCTTGATACAATTCACACCTCTTTAACCTGGGGTTACCCCATCTCTGGATCTGTAAGGATTTAATCACCTGCTAATGGTCGCATTCCTAGCATCTTTGAATTTGTCTATATGTGTGTTGCTGGAACAGACCTCTTCATTCACCTGAGGAAGGAGCAGCGCTCCGAAAGCTAGTGACATCGAAACAAACCTGTTGGACTTTAACCTGGTGTTGTAAGACTTCGTACTGTGCTCACCCCAGTCCAACGCCGGCATCTCCACATCATGACTCTTTTCCAGGGTGGAGGGGTATGTCACCAGGGGGGCATAGGTTTAAGGTCCACGGGGCAACGTTTAGAGGAGATGTGCGAGGCAGGCCTTTTTACAAAGAGGGTGGTGAATGCCTGGAGAGGTTGTGGAAGCAGATACATTAATGGCATTCAAAAGGCATCTCGACAAATACATGGATAGGATGGGTATAGATGGATACGGCACAAGGAAGTGCTGAGAGTTTTGACCAAGGGTGGTATCATGACCGTACAGGCTTGGAGGGCCAAAGGGCCTGTTCCTGTGCTGTATTGTTCTTTATCTCAGAGCACAATCCACTTTTAAATACAGTTAGCACTCAGGAATATTTGCTGTGTTGAAACTCCACTTTGAATGAGTTGACACTGCTTTTAGAGACCTGACCCTTTCAGAACAATGCAGAAACTCTGGCTGTATTTCTTCAGAAGCTGCTTCTCAGCTTAGAGTCATAGATGTTTACAGCGTGGAAACAGGCCCTTTGGCCCAGCTTATCCATGCTGTCCAGTTTCTATCACTGCCACCCAGTTTCTAGCACTTGTTTCAGCTCACCTTCCAGCCAGGCCACTAAAACTCTGAACTGACTGCTTCAGCCCTGGGCTCCTCCCATTAACTACATCATCTTACTAACTGAACACGATGTCTCTAATTAAATACTCCACAGGGAACCCTCTTAATCCAAATAGAAATCCATTAGCCCAAGCTTTAGTTGTACTTTAATTGCACCTCTGGTTCCCAAAATGCCAAGCTGTCTTGCTAACCAGGATTTATAAAACATTAACACACATTAACCCAGGCTTTTAACCCTGACTGCACCATAGAATCCCTACAGTGCAGAAGGAGGCCATTCAGCCCATCGAGTCTGCACTCTGAAAGAGCACCGTATCTAGGCCCTCTGCCCCGCAACCCGTATAACCCCACCTAACCTTTGGACAGCAAGGGACAATTTGGCATGGCCAATCCACCTAACCTGCACATCTCTGGACTGTGGGAGGAAAGGAAACCCACGCAGACAGGAGAAAGTCACCTGAGGCCAGAATGGAACCCAGGTCCCTGGTGCTGTGAGGCAGCAGTGCTAACCACTGTGCCGCCCCTGTTATCTAAAATATATAAAAAACAATATATCTGAAATACCTACACTCATCACACTTGTGTTTGAGGAAAGGTAAAGGTAAGGTGAAGTCGCCATAGTCCCAGATGACCAGAAGTTGCTGTCCCCTTTGAGGGAGAGAGCTGACTGGTGGTGATTTATTCGGAGGACCACCACATCTCAGGCAAAGGGCAAGATTCAGAAGGCGGGCCTTCATGATGGTAGATATGATCCAGGAGTTTAAAGCAACATACCTGCATAGCCAGATCCAACAGTTCTTTGGAAACATACTGGTTAGCCCCTTCCAAATTGCGAACGAGATCCCCAGCGAAATTACTGTCTTTGCAGGTCATCAATGTATAAGCCACACCTTTCTCTCCTGGACAGAAACAGGACAAACCATGGCGGAATTAAAATTTCTCTTTACTAAGGCGAGTTGTTTTAATAACACGAGTTAAATGGGGAGGAAATCTAGGGATGGAACTGCATTTTTTATTTAGATATCTACTTCTGGCTAGGAAAGAACCTGGGACTGGATTCTCGGTCAGCAGCATCTCCGTTTCGCCGGCAGCGCACTCACGGCCAGGGATTTTCCGACGGCGTGGGGGTGCCCACAATGGGAAACCCCATTGGCCTACTGACGAGTGCGGCGGGACGGAGAATCCCACCCCTTGTATTTAGATAGTGCTGTCAAGCTCTCAGGACATTCAAAAGTACTTTTCAACCAATCATTGTTGTGGGGAAAAACTGAGTAGCCTATTGTGCACAATAAAGTCCCAGAAAGAGAGAAGTGACAAGTGAATCTGTTTTGGCGACATTGGTTGAGGAATAAATGTCAGGACAATGGAAGAATCTCAGAAGTGCTTTTCCACTCTCCTTTGATTTGATGGACTAGATCTTGGTTCAATTATTTTAAAGGCAGAAAAATAGAGTCCTGATAAACAAGGGGGTGAAAGACTATCAGGGGTCAGCAGGAAGTTACAAACAGATCAGCCATGATCTTATTGAATGGCAGAGCAGGTTAGAGGGCCCGATAACTGATCCTAATTCATATATTCGTATAAGGTTGCCATCTACGACAGTGGAGCACTCTCTCTGTCACGCAATGAACTGCCAGCCGAGCTCATGTCCTGAATGAGGCTTGAAACCAGGTCCTTTGACTCATTGAGATGAGAGTGTACCATCATGCCAAACGAACACCATCAAGGAGAACAAAGAACAAAGACAAGTACAGCACAGGAACAGGTCCTTTTGCCCTCCAAACCTGTGCCGATCATGATGCCCTAACTAAAAAAAATCTTCTGCCCTTACTTGGTCCGTATCAAGAACAAACAAAGAACAAAGAAAAGTACAGCACAGGAACAGACCCTTCGGCCCTCCAAGCCTGCGCCGCCCATGCCGCCCGACTAAACTACAATCTTCTACACTTCCGGAGTCCGGATCACTCTATTCCCATCCTATTCATGTATTTGTCAAGATACCCCTTAAATGTCACTATCGTCCCTGCTTCCACCATCTCCTCCGGCAGCGAATTCCAGGCACCCGCTACCCTCTGTGTAACAAACTTTTTCTAGTGTAAAAAAAAACTATTATCCCACTATTTCTTTCACATTAATGTATCCATCCAGATGCCTCTTAAATGTTGCTAATGCGCCTGCTTCCATCACATCCTCTGGCAGCATATTCCAGGCACCCACCATTCTCTGCGTGAAAAGCGTACCCTGCACATCGCCTTACTAAAGTCCACATAAACTACACAGCCCTTCCCTCATCAATTTTCTTTGTCACCTCTTCAAAAAAACACAATCAAGTTGGTGAGATATGACCTTCCCCGTACAAACCATGCTGCCCGTCACTAATTAGTCCATTTTCCTCCAGATGTGCATATATCCTGTCCCTCAGTATCTTTTCCAAAAGCTTCCCCACCACTGATGTCAGGCTCACCGGCTAAGATTTGCTGGATTATCCGTTTCTTTTCTTAAACAAGGGAATTACATTGGCTATTCTGCAGTCCTCTGGAACCTCGCCTGTGGTCAAAGAGGATGTGAAGATATCTGTTAAGGCCCCAGCTATTTCTCCCCTTGCCCCCCGCAGAAGCCTGGGATAGATTCCATCCGGCCCTGGGGATTTGTCTACTCAACACATTCTCCTTTGATATATTGACGTACTTAAGGAGCTCACACACCCATCCCGGACCTCAACATCTGTCATGTCCTTCTCCCTGGTTAATACCTATACAAAGTACTCAATAAGGATTTCATCCACTTTCTGTGGTTCCACGCATAACTTGCCTTGATTATCCTCGAGTGGGTCTACTCTTTCTCGTGCTACCCTCTTGCTCCTAATATATGCATAAAAAGCCTTGGGTTTCTCCTGGACTATATTTGCGAAAGATCATGGCCCTTTTTATAGCCCTCCTAATTTTTGGTTCCTTCTTACTTCCACTGTACTCCTCAAAGGCTTTGTCAGTTTTAGATGCCTAGACCTATCATATGCTTCTTTTTTCCTTTTGACCAAGCTTACAATTTCCCTAGTCATCCATGCTTCCTGAAAACTGCCATTTCTATCCTTAATTTTTGCAGGGGCATGCCTGTCCTGCACTTCAATTAACTGGCCTTTAAAAGCTTCTCACATGTCAGATGTGCCTTCAAATAGCTGCTCCCAATCCACATTCTCCAGTTTCTGTCTAATTTGGAGGTTATTAGCCCTCACCCAATTAAGCACCCTCACCCACAGGCCACTCTTGTCCTTTTCCATGACTACTCAAAATCTTATGGAATTATGGTCTCAGAGTTCAAAATGCTCCCCCACTGAAACATCAATCACCTGGCCTGGCTCATTCCCCAATACCAAGTCTAGTATGGCCCCCTCCCTGGTTGGATTGTAAACATACTGTATCAAAAAGTCCTTCTGGACACATCTAACAACATCCATCCGAGCACCTGGCTGTAAGGGGTTCCCAGTCAATATGGGGGAAGTTAAAGTCACCCATCACAACTACCCTGCTTGCTTTAAAAAAAAAAATGTTATTACACCTTTTCAGTATCTGACTACACAACTGTTCCTCTGTCTCCTGTGGGCAGTTGGGAGGTCTCTAGTTTACTCCAAACATTGTGATTTCACCCTTCTTGTTCCCGAGCTCCACCCACAATGCCTCACTACAAGATCTCTTCAATGTGTTCTCCCTCAACACAGCTGTGATCTGCTCCCTAATCAGCATTTCCCGTACCAGCCTCCCCGAACAGGCGCTGGAATGTGGCGACTAGGGGCTTTTCACAGTAACTTCATTGAAGCCGACTTGTGACAATAAGCAATTTTCATTTTTTCAGCAATGCAAGTCCCCCCCTCTTGTTTCCCTTTCTGTCCTGTCTAAAAACAACAATATCCTGGAATGTTGAGCTGCCAGTCCTGTCCCTCCTTTCAACACGTCTCCGTAATTTCAATTACATCATAGTTCCATGCAGTGACCCAGGCTCTCAGTTCATCTGTCTTAGCTGTTATACTTCTTCCATCGAAGCAAACGCACTCCAAATCTAGTCTCGCTGAGCCCTGCGGCTTCCCTCTGCCTGTTCTTACTCTGCGCTATGTTTATCTCTCTCTACACTTACTCGCCTGCTGTTCCGGTTCCCACCCCCATGCCACACTAGTTTAAACCCTCCTGAACAGCACTAGCAAACATCCCGCCCAGGATATTGGTGCCACTCCAGTTCAGATGCAACCCGTCCTCTTGTACAGGTCCCACCTTCCCCAGAAGACATCGCAGTGATCCATATATCTAAAACCCTCCCTTCTACACCAGCTCTTCAGCCACGTGTAGCCACGTGTTCAACTGTACTATCTCCCTGTTCCAAGCCTCACTAGCACGTGGCATGGTGAGCAATCCAGAGATTAAAACCTAGAGGTCCTGCATTTTAGCTCCCGACCTAACTCCCCGAATTGTCTTTGCAGGACCTTTGCCCGCTTCCTGCCTTTGTCATTAGTATCAATGTGGACAATCATATGGCTTTCACTGTCAGGCACCTTTCTACCTATTGAACAGGGTGTAATTTATGACTCAAGTTTGTTGCCTTCTCATCTCTGAATCAGAAAGCGGTGCCAAGGTTCACTCCAGAGACTGGAGCACAAATCTAGGCTGATACTTCAGGAGGTATTCTCTTTTGTACGAGAAGTTAAACCAAGGCTTGTTTACCCTCTCAAGATTCTATGGCACAATTTTGAACAGATAGGGAGTTCTCTCCAGTGTCCTGGCTGACATTAACTCCTCAACTCGCACCAAGAGAACAGATCATCTGGTTATCACACTTCTGCTTGTGGGAGCTTGCTGCGCACAAGTAATGGTGACTACATTTCAAAAGTACTTCATCAGCTGTAAAGAGCTAAAATTCTGCATTACTGACATTGGCACGGCAGCACATGCAGCCCTTCCTGTTGAGACAGTGAGATGATTTCTTGAACCTCTGAAGTCACTGTGGTACTGGTGCTTCATAGTGATGGACAGCAAGAATCACTATGTGGTGTCGACAGCAATCACATATAGGATAGACCAGATAGAGGTGAAATGTTCCCTTGAAAGTCAATAGTAACACTATTGGAGTTTTGCATCACACCCGATGGGGTTAATTCACATTTGCAGAAGAGCTTTGAAGAAGGGCCACATGAAAGATCAAAGCAGGAAATGAAAGCTCATGTTGTCGGGGGTAACGTATTGGCACAGATTGAAGATTGGCTCGTTAACAGGAAGCAGAAAGTAGGCATGAATAGGTATTTTTCTGGCTGGCACAGAATCAGAGCTGGGACCTCAACTGCTTACAATTTATACAAATCAATTGGATGGCAGACTGACAAAGGATGGTTGCCAAGTTTGCTGATGACACAAAGATAGGTAGGAAAGTAAGTTGTGAAGAGGACATTAGAATCATAGCATCCCTACAATGCAGAAGGATGCCATTTGGCCCAATGGGTCTGCACCGACCCTCTGAAAGAGCACCGTACCTTGGCCCAATGCCCAAAACCCCGCCAGTGGCAATTAAGAGTAGCCAATTCACCCACCCTCCACATCGTTGGCACTGTGGGAGGAAACCGGAGCACGCGCAGGAAACCCACGCAGATATGGGGAGAACGTGCAAACTCCACACAGACAGACAGTCACCCAAGTCGGATTCAAACCTGGGTCTCTGGCGTTGTGAGGCAGCAGTGCTAACCAGTGTCCACCATGCTGCCCTTACTAGGCCACATAAAGATATAGACAGGTTAATGGGCAAAGATCTGGCAAATGGAGCATAATGTGGGAAAATCTGAAATTGTCCATTCTGCGCACTTAAAAGCTCGCGGACCAGACGAGGCTAAGGAAAGGATGGGTGGGACAACCCGAATCCGGGGTTAGACTCAAAGACCAGAGGGGTGGCAATTTTGGTTAGTAAACGAGTGGCATTTGAGGCGGGGGTATCGTGGCGGACAAGGGGGGCTGGTAAATAATGGTGAGTGGCAAGCTGCAGGGGGCCCGGGTGGTGCTAGTGAATGTGTATGCCCCAAACTGGGATGATGCGACTTCATGAGGCGTGTGTTGGGTAGAATCCCGGACTTGGAGTCAAGTAACCTGATTATGGGAGGGGACTTTAATACGGTCTTGGACCCAATTTTGGACCGTTCCAAGTCCAGGTTGGGAAAGAGGCCGGCGGTGGCCAGGGCCCTGTGGGAGTTCATGGGCCAGATGGGGTTGTGGACCTGTGGAGGTTTGCGCGGCCAAGGACGAAGGAGTTCTCCTTTTTCTCCCACATCCATAAAGTCTATTCGCGGATAGACTTCTTTGTGTTGAGTAGGGCGCTGATCCCGAGGGTGGAGGGGGTTGAATACTCGGCCATTGCGGTCTCGGACCATACCCCGCACTGGGTGGACCTATGGCTGGGGGATGAGGATGTGTGTGGGCGGATAGGGAGGAGCATTGAGAACTATGTGGGAGCGAATGACACAGGGGAGGTAATGGTGGCAGTGGTGTGGGAGGCTTTGAAGGCGGTCGTTAGGGGAGAGTTAATCTCCATCAGGTCCCACAGAGAGAAGAAGGAGAGGGCAGAGAGAGAGAGGCTGGTGGGAGAGATACTCCAGGTAGACAGGAGATATACGGAGGCCCCAGAGGGGGGGCTGCTGAACGAACGCCGGAAACTTCAGGCGGAGTTCGATTTGCTGACCACGGGGAAGGCGGAGGCGCAGTTAAGGAAAGTGAAAGGGGCAGTCTACGAGTATGGGGAGAAGGCGAGTAGGATGCTGGTGCACCAACTGCGCAAGAGGGAGGCGACTAGAGAGATTGGGGGAGTGCGGGATAAGGAGGGCAACATGGTGCTGAGCCCAGAGGGGGTCAATGAAGTCTTCAGGGAGTTCTATGGGAAGTTATACGAGGCGGAATCCCCTGGGGAGGGGTATGGGATGAGGCAGTTTATGGACCGGTTGAGGTTCCCGAGGGTGGAAGTGGAGCGGGTGGAGGGATTGGGGACCCCAATTGAGTTGGAGGAGGTAGTCAGGGGGCTGGCAAGCATGCAGTCGGGCAAGGCCCTGGATCTGGACGGCTTCCCTGTAGAATTTTAAAAGAAGTTCTCGGAGCTACTGAGCCCACTCCTGCTAAGAACCTTCAATGAGGCAAAGGAGAGAGGGACCCTCCCTTCGACGATGTCGCAGGCATTGATTTCGTTTATCTTGAAGAAGGAGAAGGACCCGCTTCAGTGTGGGTCCTACAGGCCGATATCGCTCCTGAATATAGATGCCAAACTGTTGGCAAAAATTCTGGCCACCAGAATAGAGGACTGTGTCCCGGGAGTGATTGGGGAGGACCAGACCGGTTTTGTGAAGGGCAAGCAGCTGAACACGAATGTGAGGAGGCTCCTGAATATTATGATGCCCTCGGAGTGGGGGGGGATGCGGAGGTGGTGGCTGCAATGGATGCGGAGAAGGCCTTTGACAGGGTGGAGTGGGAGTATTTGTGGGAGGCGTTAGGCAGGTTTGGATTCGGGGAGGGATTCGTAGGGTGGGTCAAGCTGCTGTCTCAGGCCCCTGTCGCGAGCGTGTCCACGAATCGGCTAAGGTCGGAGTATTTCAGGCTGCACCGGAGGACGAGGCAGGGGTGTCCCCTGTCCCCGTTGCTGTTTGCCCTGGCAATTGAGACGTTGGCCATTGCGCTCAGGACTTCAAGGGATTGGAGGGGCTGGTGCGCTGGGGGTGAGGGTGGGGGGGGGGGGGGGGTGTAACACCGGGTCTCCCTCTACGCGGATGGCCTGTTGTTGTACATTTCGGACCCGCTAGAGGGGATGTGGGAGGTCATGAGGATCCTGAGGGACTTTGGGCGCTTCTCGGGGTATAAATTGAACGTGGGGAAGAGTGAGCTGGTTGTGGTCCACGCTAGGGGCCAGAAGGAGAGATTGATGGAGCTCCCGCTCAAGATAGTGGAGAGGAGCTTTTGGTACTTGGGGATACAAGTAGCCAGGAACTGGGATGCCCTGCACAGGCTCAACTTAACCCGGCTCGTGGTGCAGATGGAGGGAGAGTTTAAAAGGTAGGATATGCTCCCGCTTTCCCTGGCGGGACGGGTGCAGACTGTGAAGATGACGGTTCTCCCCAGGTTCCTCGTCGTCTTTCAGTGCCTCCCCATTTTCATCCCCAAGTCCTTTTTTAAGCGGGTGAATAGGATTGTTACGGGATTTGTGTGGGTGAATAAACCCCGCGAGTTAAAAGGGCATTCTTGGAGCGTAGCCCTGGGGGGGGGGGGGGGGGAACTGGTTCTGCCGCTATTATTGGGCAGCCAATGTGGCCATGATTAGGAAGTGGATGATGGAGGAGGGGGCATCATAGGGGCGGCTGGAGGCGGCGTCATGCAAAGGCACCAGCCTAGGGCTCCGCTGCCGTTCTCACCGGCGCGATACACCTCAAGTCCGGTGGTGGCGGCGGCACTGAGGATTTGGGGGCAATGGAGGAGACACAGGCAGGAGGAGGGGGCCTCTGTGTGGACCCCGATACGGAATAACCATAGATTTGCTAACCATAGGTAGGATGGATGGGGGATTCCAAGGCTGGTATAGGGCAGGTATTAGGAGGATGGGGGACCTGTTTATAGGCGGGACTTTCCCTAGCATGCAGGCGCTGGAGGAGAAGTTTGGCCTGCCCCCGGGGAATGCGTTCAGGTACCTACAGGTTCGAGACTTTCTTAGAAAACAGGGGGGGACATTTCCGCTGCTGCCCCCGCATAGGATCCAGGACAGGGTGGTATCGGACATATATCAGGAGCTGCAGGAGGTGGAGGAAGCCTCAGTGGAGGAGTTGAAGGGCAAGTGGGAGGAGGAGCTGGGTGAGGAGCTGGATGAGGGCCTGTGGGCTGACGCCCTGGGCAGGGTGAACTCCTCCTCATCATGTGCCAGGCTCAGTTTAATTCAGTTAAAGGTGGTGCATTGGGCGCACATAACGGCAGCAAGGATGAGTAAGTTTTTTGGGGTAGAGGACAGGTGCCCGAGATGTGCAGGGAGTCCGGCGAACCATGCCCATATGTTTTGGGTATGCTCGGCGCTTAAAGAATTCTGGCAGGGGTTTGCGAGGGTGATGTCTAGGATTTTGGACACTCGGGTGAAGGTGAGTCCAACAGTAGCGATATTTGGGGTGTTGTAGGATCCGGGAGTGCAGGAAGCGAAAGAGGTCGAGCCTTTGCCTCCCTGTTAGCCCGGAGACGGATCTTGTTAATGTGGATGGACTCGAAACCCAGAGTGTGGAGACCTGGGTTAGCGATATGGCGGGGTTCCTCAGCCTGGAGCGAATAAAGTTCGCCTTGAGAGGGTCCTGGATGGGGCTCTCCCGGCGGTGGCAACCTTTCCTTGACTTTCTAGGGGAGCAGTAATTGTCAGCAGCAGCAGCATCCTGGGGGGGAGGGGGGGGGGGGGGGGGGGGGGGGGGGGGGGGGTTGATATAATGTAAGTTTTATAGGAAGACAACACCCACCTTGTTTTGTTTAATAATTCTTGTTTATTTTTATTATTATTTGTACTTCTATCTTTGTTATGTAAAACCGTTGGTTGGAAAAGCTTTAATAAAACTTTTTTTTTTTTTTTTAAATTGTCCATTCTGGCTGGAAGAATAAAAAAAGATGCTTATTGCCTAAATGGTAAGAGATTGCAGAGCTCTGAGATGCAGAAGGATCTGGATGTCCTAATGCATGAATCACAAAAGGCTGATATACAGGTACAGAACGTAATTAGGAAAGCTAATAGAATGTTATCATTTATTGTGACAGGAATGGAATACAAAAGTCGGGAGGTTACGCTTCAGTTGTACAGAGCACTAATGAGACCATATTTGGAGTACTGTGTACAGTATTGGTCACCTTATTTAAGGAAGGATGTAAATGCATTGGAAGCATTTCAGAGAATGTTCACCAGACTAATACCTGCAATGGGTGGGTTGTCTTCTGAGGCAAGGTTGGACAGGATAGGCTTGTATCCACTGGAGTTTTGAAGATTAAGAGGCAACTTGATTGAAACATATAAGATTCTGAGGGGTCTTGACATGGTAGATGTGCAGAGGATGTTTCCTCTTGTGGAAGAATCTAGAACTAGAGGTCACTGTTTAAAATTATGGGGTATCCCATTTAAGATAGGGTCATGAGTGGGTGCAGACTCGTTGGGCCGAGTGGTCTCCTTCTGCACTGTAGAGATTCTATGATAAGCATTGGTTACTAGTGCATCAACACCATGAGCTATTTATCTTCTTTCCAAAGTGCGCTGCTTTTCACTATAAACCTATTACAACATGCATTGAGAATGGTAAGTTAGGAGGTAAAAGACAATACGGTGTGATGAATGAAGGAATTTTTTATATATATTGTATAATATGCCCATTGCAGCAATATAATTAAAATAACTTTTACAGTATCCAGATTATATGTCTGCTAAAACTGTGATTAAGGGGCTAACAGCTGGGTAGGCTGCTATGTCACTCATGGAGGGGCTCAGTTTATTTTTAGTTTCATTTTCAGCCCTGCCCTATGTCTGTTGCTTTTGGTTTAATTTTTCTCGAGTTCTGCTCTGGGTTCTGAGGAAAGGTGTGTTTCTCAGACTGACTTCTGAAAGCTTCTTTCCCAAGGACTCTATGCATAACTCTGTAAGCCACTGAGTGTTAACTTTATTAATAAATGGCATTTGACCGGTGTGTGTAGATTTTGCTTAATTGAAAGTTTTAGAAGTAGATGGGAAAGTATGCTCAAAGACCTTTTTTTTTTTAAAGAACTGTTTAACTGTTAATTGAAAAGCTTGGATGTTAATGGTGTTAGTTCTGTGTTGATACGAAAGTTTGTTTTCATATAAAAGATTCCCAGTAGGCCACGGAATCATTTCCTCATTTTATAAAATTGAAAAACTGGGGCATACTTCCGGCTTCCTAATATAAATTGGTATCTGTTCTGGGTACCGTAATAAGAGCATGTGAGAGAAAGATTTTCATTCAAATAAATTTTAGATAATTTCGCTGACTGAGTTTTGTAATGGGTTGGGAAAATATCCACAATTCTATAGTTTGCTAATTTTAATAAAATAAAAATATGAAATTGTTATTCCTAAATGTATAGAATGTTGCATAAGTGAAGAAAAGCTACGTATGAATGATTAAAAAAGTTGTTTGGGACTAGATACCGCATAAAATTTGTGAAGTGAATAATCTGGCAATAGTAGAAAAACTGAGAAAAGAAAATGTTCACATTGGTCAGATTGGAGAATTCCATTAAGCCTAAACTATCAGAGTGGCTGAAGACATGTATTCATCCCCTTGTGACCACTTCTACACAATGTAAAATAATGTGGAACTTTTAAGTTTTAAGCTGGACATTATAATGTACGCACGCACATTGCAGAAGTTAACAACACCTCCTTACCTGCTCTGCCAGTACGTCCGATCCTGTGAGTGTGTGTATCAATATCACGAGCCACATCATAGTTAATCACCGTTTTAATGGATGGAATATCCAAACCACGTGCTATAATAAATGGAACAATGCAATTATTTCAAAATCAACAGGTGGAGTGACCTCAAACAACCACAGGATCTCAAAAGGTGTTTCAGCATCTCGGGGCAGTCACAAACCTTGTATTTTATTTAATATATTTTGAATTGGGTTTTTATCCCCATTTTTTAAACAATAAATGCAACAAAGTAACAGAAAGATTAGTCCAGAAAGGGTACAGAGCAGAACAAGAGTTATTTCTACCATAAATACAAGCAACAAGTCACTGAGTGTCTTTAAGACAGAGACGGTTCTTGATTAGTAAGGGGATCGGGGATACGGGAGAAGGCAGGAGAATGGGGATGAGAAACATCAGCCATGATCGAACGGTGGAGCAGACTCGATGAGCCGAATGGCCTAATTCTGCTCCAACATCTTATGGTCTTAACACTGGACAAAGTCAGTTCAGAACAGGACATTTGAGGGACCACGGGCCCTAGGTTAAATCAACAAGTTAACACAGTGAGTGGGGAAAGAGGGTAAGATTATATGAATACAGAAGGATGTCAATTCAGGTCGTACACCCCAAAATATTGCAGACTGCCACCATTGAATAGGCCAAAGAGAAAAATAAGACTGAGTTTTCACGTCACAATCAGGCTTGAGCTGTTACCCCCATCCTTCAACCCACTTTACACCAGAGGCACCAAAGTATCCCCAAACTGCTCCTTTCACAGATAAAGACCTGCCTGTACCAGACTAGGATAGAGTCAACAACACACAACCCCTATTAAAAAAAAAGATAGCTGTGGGTATCAATGATACAGGCAACATCACAGACCTACATCACACACTTAGCCACAAAACAAAATGGCAGAAGGAAAAAAAACAATGTTGAGAACCCCAGAGCTAAAGGGGAAATCGACTAATGCTCACAGCACAAACTACACTCTTCTCTTCTCCAGGCCCAGACCAGAACAGGCAGAACATACTGTCTGCCTGAAAAGGCGGCAAACAAAAGTAAAAGATTAACTCGCATTGGGGGTACCTTCCTCGAACATAGCGAGGACAAAACCGACCCTACCAACCCCTCCCCTCTATCCCTCGTCCTGCTCCGACATCCTTCTACCAAGGATATATTAGGATAATGAGACTGTGCACACATCTCAAACTTAACATATAGCATGACATGATATATATCAGGATACCCAACAGTACAGGACATCACACCCAACCTATTCACTTTCCCTCAAGCAAATGCAATGACAACATCAACAAACAACAACATGACTATCAGGGAGCGAAGTCCAGGATAACAATGGAGATGCAAGACCGTTATCAGGATAAAGATTTCTCCATTGGCGCACAAGAAAGTAGAATAGAGGACAAAGCAGGATCAAAAATGGTGAACAAACTTCAGGATCTCCCATGGGTTCCAACGATTGAATAAGAAATCTTATTGCCATCTCACCCAAACCCAGGCTGCCAACAACCTAGGCTCCAACAGGAAGGGGAATGATCCGGCTGCCTCAGTCAACCCCAACCTTTCTTGACGGAACAGGACAACACAGGACCGAGGTCAGGAGGCCAAACACACCCCAAGACAGGATTAAATGTGCTCCATTGACAATGCTCTCTGCAGCAAGAACCTCCCTGTCCATCTCCACAAAAACACCTAGCAACTCTTAAGATTGGACTTTGATGACGCGCACCGCAGAGCCGAGACACTCAGATGGATTATTATAATCGTAAACAGCCATCATTTTCTTATTATTCGTTCATGGGCGTCGCAGGCTATGCCAGCGTTTATTGCCCATCCCTAACTACCATTGAGGGGACAGTTAAGTGTCAACCACATTGCTGTGGGTCTAGTATCACATGTAGGCCAGACCAGGTCAAGACGGCAAATTTCCTTCCCTGAAGGATATTAGTGAACCAAAGTCCCCCTCGATGGCTCAGAGGTGTACAGCTCCCGGTCGACGGCCACCTTCAAGGACATGGGGACACTGATGACGCGGATGACCCTGGGGGAATACACGAGTGGTTCTAATTGCCAAAAGGAAATGAGCTAAGACATACCAGTCAAAGGTTTCCTCCGTAAGGAAATGATGACGTACTCCCAAATATCAGGACATACAATAGTCGAAGAACTGTTGGACATGGTGACCGAGGGAAGGAAAACTGGGGACCTGTTTGGGCAACTGTTGGAGGAGGTACACTCCCCCCTGGACAAGACAAGTGAAAAATGGGAAGAGGAACTAGGCATAAAAATAGGGGGAGGACTCTGGATTAAAGCACTGCACAGGGTGAACTCCACCTCCCACATGTGCAGGGTTCAGCCTAACGCAACTAAAGGTGGCGCACAGAGTGCACCTAACCAGAGCCCAAATGGCTAGGTTCTTTCCGGAGGTGGAGGACAAATGTGAACGGTACATGGGAGGTCCAGCCAAACACACCCACATGGCTTGCACCAGACTTTCCAGTGTGGCGACTTGGCTGCCGCTTCTGTTTTTGACCTGAGCTATTTCCCTTGTGGCTGCCTCCTTTCTCAGCTGGTGAGCCGACAGGAGTGACCTGGGGGTTCGGGAAGATTTCCCTTCCAATCAGTTTGCCCAGCATCTGGGCCACATACTGCGTAGGGTTCCTGCCCTCGGTGCCCTCCATTACGCCCACAATGAGGAGGTTTTGGTGGCGTGATCGATTTTCTTGGTCCTTGACCTTCCCAGAGTGTCCCTTACGCCATCACCAACCTTGCCATCTCGGTCTCCAGTGAGACAATCCGATCGCTCTGGCTGGTTGTGGCCTTTTCCAGCTCTCTGATTGTCATCTCCTACATCTCTAAGTGCCGCTCCATCTTTTCCAGCGCTGCTTGCGAGATGATCAGCCACTTTCACCATCGCCATTATTTTGAGTTTGATGGCGTCCTTGAGCTCTTCGAGTTCCTGTGTTAGGAATTCCCTCCATTCGTTCATCAGGAGGTAGCCAAGCATATGTTCTGGTGTTCCACCCCATTTGGGTGTGCCCGGAACCTCGTTGCCCCAGTGTTCGCCATCGCCTCAGTCTTTTCCTTCCGGCATTTACTGCCTCTGCCATCTCTTCGGCCTCTCGGGTTGTTTTTGCTTGGCATGTATCTTTTGTTGCGGTGGCGTTGGGAGGAGGGTGGCAGGTTTTTCCCCGGGTTTAGATGGCTATTTTGGGTTAGAAGTGCCTAATTCAGAGTTTCCTGGGGGAGAGCCACCTTTCGTGCATCCTCTCAGCACATCCCCGTCACCAGAAGTCTCATTCTTCCTTCCTGATGAAGGAGCTGCGCTCTGAAAGCTAGTGATTCGAAACAAACCTGTTGGACTTTCATCTGGTGTTGTAAGACTTCTTACTGTGCCAACCCCAGCATCTCCACATCATTCCTTTATGAAGGCACTGCCTTATTGCTGGCTGGCCGTTTCACAAGCATTGGTTCCACATATACATTTCAAGCTGAAGAGAAGGACACTAGTGCTCCCCACAGGATGCACTTTGCACTACTACCCCTTGGGATTAAAGGCCTGGACTAGAATACAGGGCACAATTTCACCATTTGTAGTTAATACAAAACTTAGGAATGTAGCAAACACTAAGGCAGATAACAGCAGACCTCAGAAAGGCAGACTGGTGAAATGGGCAGACACGTGACAGACCCCAGTCCAACTGTGCCGACCCCAGTCCAAAGCCGGCATCTCCGCATCATTCCCTTATGAAGGCTCTGCCTTTTTGCTGGCTGGCATTTCACAAGCATTGGTTCCACATATACATTTCGGGCTGAAGAGCAGGACACTGGTGAAGAGCAGGACACTGCTGCCAGACCTGCTGAGATTTTCTCTTTGGTTTCAGATTCCAGCATCCGCAGTATTTTGCTTTTATGAAAAAAGCTAAGGCATCTTCAGCTTTATTAACCGAGGAACAGAGCACAAACGCAAGTGAGATATGCTAAACATTTATTAAACACTAGTCAGACCTCAGCCGGAGCAATGTGTTCAGCTCTGGGAGGATGCGGGGCCCTTCGAGAGTATGTAGCCAAAATGTACCAGAACAGTACCGGGAGTGAGGAATTTCAGTTATCTGAAGACACAGGAGAAGTGCAGTTGTTTTTAAAACAGAGAAAGTTAAGAGGTCATTTCAGAGAGGTGATCAAAATCATGAAGGAGTTTGATAAAATACGGAGAAATTGTTTACCAGGCACAATAGGATGAATAAATTACTGTGTGATATCATTCTATGATTCTACGTCAGTAAATGAGATGGTCCATTTTGTAGTTTAAAAGAACAGCTGTAATTATCTTCTGCATGGAAGCAGCTCAGCGCTGTTGCAAGAGCAGAGGTATTTAGCGGCAGTTCACGCAACATTAATTGCAATACTTCCGGTTAATAAGGTTGTAAACAAAATAATTTATTTCAATTCATACAGAATATTAAAACCACCAGCGAGTAGAGGCAGAAACAGGCATCCATAAAGCTGGCCATCTAATTCATTACAATAACCCAACCAAGCAGTTCATGTACAAAAATTCGAACCACTTTTTAAAATAGCAAAATACTGTGGATGCTGAAAATCTGCAATAAATTCAGGAAGTGCTAGAACGCATAGCAGTTCTGATGGAAACCCATCATCAATCAATCTGTTTCTCTTTCCACTCATGCGTTTAGCATTTCCAGTTTTTATTTCAGCTTTTCAACTTTAGCCATTCGTTATTCTTCCCCATATCAAGCTTCAGCGGTGTTCGAGCTACTACTGCCTCTACTGTTCTTTTTACAGGCAATAATTGCAAGAGGAGAAAATTATAACAATCAAGAAATCAGAGTGTGCCTTTCCATGCAAAGCACCAATGTCTTTTCCTATTCCAAAACTTACTTAGGGCCAGGAACTATTTGCTCAAATATGTATCCAACTTGTATAGCAGGCAAACTGCAGTAGACCAACAAAACCTGCTCTAAATTGAGATTGTAAGGATTCATTTACTAGTGTAGAAAAGCCTAATATTGCTGTAAGCCTTTTGTTGTTCCAATTGTAAAGAGCTGCGTGGATATAGTGGAAAATTTGAGGAGGTTATCTGTACAGAACATAAAAGCAGTAGGTCATTCAGCCTATCAAGCTTGCTCCACCACTCAATATGATCACAGCTGATCATCCACTTCAATGCCTTTTCCCCCCACGCTATCTCCAGACCCATGTGTGTAATTGGCCACAACAAATTCCATATGTGTAGGAGGACTCACCTGCAACATCTGTCGCCACAAGAACAGGAATTGACTTCTTCTTGAAATCAGAGATGACTTTGTTTCTTTCACTCTGATCCATGTCGCCATGCAACAGCCCAACCGTGTGACCCTCCTGGTTTAGATTGGCAGCAAGTTCATCACTGTTCGCTTTCTTGGTCACAAAGATCAGAACGCTGCCTCTGGATGTCAACTCAACCAGTCTCCTCGTGAGCCAGTTCCACTTGTCGGAGCCAGCCACGTAAATCTCCACAATCTGAGTAATATCCTCGTTTGCCTAAAACAAAATAAACAAGTTATGGTGAATAAGGTTGGTGACGAACAAGGAGCCATGTGGGAATACAATGTATTGGTAATAACGGAAACGGGACTGCACACGTAATATTCAAGGAAATAAAGTGTTTAAAAAAGATAGGGAACGCAAAAAGGTGGCAGCACAGGTTAGATAAGAAAGGGTGCCTTTGAGGAGGCACAGTCAAAATCCACTTGGCTGGAGCTGAGAAGCAACATCATTGCCTCCAAATAGTGAGAGTGTGTGAGAGAGTGAGTGAGTGTGTGTGAGAGTGAGTATGAGAGAGAGTGAGAGAGATGTGTAAAAATGGGGAACTCTAATTACCGAAATATCGACTGACATAATATCAGGATAAAGGGCGAGGAGAGGGAGATATTTCCAAAATGTGTTTGGTAAAACTGCCTAAAGAACACAAGATCCTAAGAGTCATCTCAGCACTGAACAGTCATCTTGGACTTAAAATGTTAACTCTGTTTCTCTCTCCACAGATGCTGCCAGGTCTGCTTCATTTTTCCAGAACTTTATTTTTATTCCCTACTTTGGCAACATAGTGGTTAGCACTGCTGCCTCATAGCACCAGGGACCCAGGTTCAATTCTGGCCTTGGGTGACTGTGTGTGGAGTTTGCACTTTCACCCCACGTCTGTGTGGATTTCCTCCGGTTCCCTCCCACAGTCCAAAGATGTGGTTAGGTGTATTGGCCATGCTAAATTGCCCCTTAATGTCCAAAGATGTGCAGATTAGGTAACGGAGTTTCAGGGATAAGGTGGGGGAGTGGGCCTAGGTAGGGTGCTCTTTCGGCGGGTCGGTGCAGACTTAATGGGCTGAATGGCCTCCTTCTGCACTGTAGGGATTCCAATGATTCTATATTCCAACCCCATTGCAATCACTTCGGAGCTGCTTCCAATGCAACGATGTCCCACCTTAAGGAGGCAAAAAACGTACACAGTACTCTAGGTGTGGTCTCACCATTGCCTCGTACACCTGCAGCATGCTATACTCCATCACCCTTGGAAAGACCAACATTTGCCTTCCTAATTGCTTGCTCTACCTGCATGTTAACCTTTTCTGATTCATATACCAGATTACCCAGATCCCTCTGTACTGCCCTATTCTGCAGATTTTCAGCATTTAAATAGTACTGCAATTCTTTTCTTCCTGAAGTTGTTATGCCCACTGACATAACCTACTTATATCCCTTTGCAAACCTCCTCAGAACTTGCTCTTCTACATATTTTTGTATCATCAGTAAATTTAACTACAACACACTTGGTTCCAACTGCCATCCTGGAAATGAGTCATTTATCTTGATTTTCTGTTTCTGGTTAGTTGGCCTTCCTCCATCCATGTTAATAAATTTCCCCAAACAATATAAGTTCTTATATTGTGGTACCTTACTGAATGCTTTTTTGGAAATCCAAATACACAACATCTGTTAGTCCCCTTCAACCACCCTGTTGGTTACATCCCCAAAGAACTCGAATAGATTTGCCAAACATAATTTCCCTTTCACAGAACAATGTTAATTTTGCTTGATGGTATTATGATTTTCTAAGTGCTCTGCTACTGCTTTGTTAAAAATGGATTCCAGTATTTCCCTATTAACACATGCTAGACTAAATAAGACCATAAGTGACCCATCATTTCCTGATTTTTCTCTCCGACCTATCTTGATCAGACATGTTCCGTTTGCAGATTTCCAATCCGCTGTCACCTTTCCAGAGTCTAGGAAATTTTGGAAGATTGCAGCCACTATTTAAATGCTGAAAAGCTGCAGAATAGGGCAGTACAGAGGGATCTGGGTAATCTGGTATATGCATCAACTAAAGAAATAAATTAGGAGAGCAAAGAGGAGGCATGAAAAACCACTGCGGGTAAAATAAAGTAAAATCCAATGGTGTTTTATAAGTATATCAAGGGCAAGAGGTTGTCCAAGGTAGGGCCTACTAGAGACCAATATGGCAATTTGTGTGTGGAACCAGAAGATATAGGTGAGGTTTTAAATGAGTACTTCGCATCTGTGTTCACTACGGAGAAGGATGATGTAGGTACAGAAATCAGGGAGGCACATGGCGATTTATTTGAGTGACTTAACATTGAGAGGGAAGATGTATTAACAGTTTTAACGGGCCTAAAAGTGAATAAGTCCCTGGAGCCAGATGAGATGTATCCCAGTTTGCTGCAAGAGGCAAGTGAGGAGATTGAGGCGGCTCTGACAAAAATTTTCAAATCTTCTCTGGCCACAAGAGAGGTGCCAGAGGACTGAGGGCTTCTAATGTGGGTCCATTATTCAAGAAGGGAAGTAGAGGCAAACCAGGATATTACAGCAAGTGAGTCTAACTTCAGTGGTATGGAAACTAGTGGACATAAATCTGAGGAACTGAATTAATCTCCATTTGGAGGAGTATGGTTTTGTCAAAGGGAGATCATGGGTGAAATTCTCTGTTATCGGCGCGATGTCCGCCGACTGGCGCCCAAAATGGCGCAAATCAGTCGGGCATCGCGCCGCCCCAAAGGTGCGGAATGCTCCGCGTCTTTGAGGGCCGAGTCCCAACCTTAAGGGGCTAGGCCCGCGCCGGACGAATTTCCGCCCCGCCAGTTGGCGGAAAAGGCCTTTGGTGCCCCGCCAGCTGGCGCGGAAATTACATCTCCGGCCGGCGCGTGCGCGGGAGCGTTAGAGGCCACTGACGGCATTCCCGCGCATGCGCAGTGGAGGGAGTCTCTTCCGCCTCCGCCATGGTGGAGACCGTGGCGAAGGCGGAAGGGAAAGAGTGCCCCCACGGCACAGGCCCGCCCGCGGATCGGTGGGCCCCGATCGCGGGCCAGGCCACCGTGGGGGCACCCCCCCGGGGCCAGATCGCCCCACGGCCACCCCACCCCAGGACCCGGGTTTAATCTACGCCAGCGGGACAGGCATTTTAGCGGCGGGACTTCGGCCCATCTGGGCCAGAGAATCCTGGGGGGGGGGGGGGGGGGGGGGCGCCAACCGGCGCGGCGCGATTCCCGCCCCCGCCGAATATCCAGTGCCGGAGAATTCGGCAACCGGCGGGGGCGGGATTCACGCCAGCCCCCAGCGATTCTCCGACCCGGCCGGGGGGGGGGGGGGGGGGGGCCGGAGAATCTCGCCCCATGTCTTACAAATTTGATTGAATTTTTTGAGGTGACTAGGTGTGTAGATGAGGGTAGTGCGGTTGATGTTGTATACATAGACTTTAGGAAGGCTTTTGACAAGGTCCCACATGGGCAGCTGATGAAGAAGGTAGGAGTTGATGGGATCCAGGGCAATTTGGTAAACTGGATCCAAAACTGACTTAGTGATAAGAGGCAGAGGGTGATGGTTGAAGGTTGTTTTTGTAACTAGAAGCCTGTGTCCAGTGGTGTTCCGAAGGGATCAGTGCTGGGTCCCTTGTTTTTTGAAGAATACATTAATGATCTGGATGTGAATGTAGCAATATAAGTAAGTTCGTAGATGACGCAAAAATTGGTGGTGTAGTAAATTATGAGGAACAAGGGGCGGGATTCTCCACTCCCACGCCGAAGTGGCCGCGCCGTCGTGAACGCCGTCGAGGTTCACGACGGCGCGGAACGGCCCCGGTCCCGACCGATTCAGGCCCTGACAATGGGCCAGTATCGGGACCGTGTCATCTACACGCGCCCGGCCTTGTCGCCCGCGTAAAAGCGGCGCCGCATAAATGACGCGGCCGGCGCCGCATAACGGACGTCATCCGCGCATACGTGGTTGTCGTCCTGTCTAAATCCGCCCCGCAAGAAGATGGGGGACGGATCTTGCGGGGCCGCGGAAGGAAGGAGGTCCTCCTTCAGAGAGGACGGCCCGACGATCGGTGGGCACCGATCGCGTCCACCCCACATTCCAGGTGAAGCCCGGTGCAGGATCCCCCCTCGCCCCCCCACAGGCCGCCCCCCCAGCGTTCACGCACCACCCACGACTGCAGCGACCAGGTGTGGACGGCGCCGGGGGGAACCCGCCGTTTTGGCCTGGCCGCTCGGCCCATCCGGGCCTCAGAATAGCAGGGGTGCCCGAGAATGGCCATTTTGGGTGTCTCCGGCGATTCTCCGGCCTGCGAAACTCAACCGGGCCGTTTCCGCTGCTTGGGAGAATCGCAGGAGGGCGTCGGACCGACGTCCCCGGAAATTTTGGCGGCCCAGGCGATTCTCCCAACCGGCGTGGGAGTGGAGAATCGCGCCCAAGGTCTTAGATTACAGGATGATAAAGACGGAGTGGTTAGATGGGCTGATGGAATTTAACCATGAAAGGTGTGAGGTAATGCATTTTGGGGCACGGTGGCACAGTGGTTAGCACAGCTGCTTCACAGCACCAAGGACATGGGTTCAATTCCGACCTTGGGTGACTGATGGAGTTTGCACTTTTGCCCTGTGTCTGCGTGGATTTGCTCTCACAGTCCAAAAATGTGCAGATTAGGTGGATTGGCCATGTTAAATTGCCCCTTAGTGTCCAAAAGGTTATGTGGGGTTTCAGGGATCGGGTCGGGGCGTGCGCCTAGGCAGGATACTCTTTCCAAGGGTCAGTGCAGACTTGATGGGCTGAATGGCTTCCTTCTGCACTGTAGAGATTCTATTAACAAGGTAAGGGAATATACAATGAATGGTCGGACCCTAGGAAGTACAGAGGATCAAAGTGACCTTGGTGTGCATGTCCACAGATCTCCGAAGACAGCAGGACAGGCAGATAAGGTGGGTAAGGAGGATTATGGGATTCTTGCCTTTAGTAACCGAGGCTTTGAATACAATTATATTGAAGCTGTATAAAATGCTGGTTAGGCCCCAGCTGGAGTAGTTCTGGTCACCACACTATAGGAGGGGGGTGATTGCACTGGAGAGTTGCAGAGGAGATTCACCAGGATGTTGCCTGAGCTGGAGTGCTTCATAGAATCATAGAATTTACAGTGCAGAAGGAGGCCATTCAGCCCATCGAGTCTGCATCGGCCCTTGGAAAGAGCACCCTACCTAAGCCCAAACCTCCACCCTATCCCCTCACCTCCACCCTATTCCCGTAACCCCACTTAACCGTTTTTTTGGACACCATGGGCAATTTAGCGCAACCAATCCACCTAACCTGCACATCTTTGGACTGTGGGAGGAAACCAGAGTACCCTGAGGAAACCCACGCAGACACGGGGAGAACATGCAGACTCCACACAGACAGTGACCCAAGCCGGGAATTGAACCCAAGGCCCTGGAGCTGCGAAGCAACTGTGCTAACCACTGTGCTTACGTGCTGCTTCAAGGGAGCTTGTAGACTGGGGTTGTTTTCCCTGGAGCAGAGAAGGCTCAGGGGGAACCTAATGGAAGTGTATAAAATTGAGGGACATAGATACGGTGGAGAGGAAAGTACTTTTCCCCTTAGTGGAAGGGTCAATAACCAGGGCACAGGGTTTAAAGGAGATGTGAGGAAAAACGTTCTCACGCAGAGGGTGGTGAGAATCTGGAACTCACTGTCTGAAAGGGTGGTAGAGGCGGGAACCCTCGCGACATTTAAGAAGTATTTAGATGAGCACTTTAAATGCCATTGCATATGAGGCTATGGGCGAAGGCTGGAAAATGGGATTAGGATAGATAGGTGCTTGATGGCCGTGCAGATGCAATTCCGTGCTGTAAAACTCTATTGTTGTAACTGAGTGGGATTTTCCAGCCGTACCCACTGATTGGATCTTCAAATCCTGCCAACAGCGAAATCTGTGGTAGAGGGGGTGAACGGGAAATCCCGTTGATAGCAGCGGGATGGAAGATCCCACCAGCAGTCAATAGTGGGCCACCCCCATCGCCACAAAACATAAACATGCCGGGGGTGGAGGGGATCTCGACCACCATCTCTGCAGCTACTTATTTTAAGATCCTCGGATGGAGGCCATCAGTTCCAGGGGATCTGCCAGCATTTTGTCATGTTAGTTTTCCTGCTATTTTTTCTCTGGTGATTGTGATTGTTTTAAAAGCAAATTACTGTGGATGCTGGAATCTGAAACCAAATAGAAAATGCTGGAAAATCTCAGCAGGTCTGGCAGAATCTGTAGGGAAAGAAGAGCTAACATTTCGAGTCCAGATGACCCTTTGTCAAAGCAATCAACCCCACCTAGCCTTTTGGACACCAAGGGGCAATTTAATTGATTTTATTAAGTTTCTCCCTCCCTTGTGCCTCTTGATTTTTCATTGTTCTTGGGATGCCTTTTTTGTCTTCTTTTGTGAAGTCAGATACAAGACACTAGTTTAAAGTTTGTCATTTCCTAGTTTCCCATTATTATGTCCCCAGTCTTAACCTCCAAGGGATCAATGCTCACTTCAGCTACTGTTTTACTTAATATACTTGAATGAGCTTTTACTATCTGTTTTTATATTTTTTACTAGTTTCCTCACATTCTAGTATCTCCTTCAAGCACTTATCTATTCTGATCCCATTTTTTTCCATATTCTAAAATTTTCCCTGAAGGACATGGAGACAACATAAAACAAAGGGTTCTATTCTAAAGGGATTGCAGGAGCATCAGGACCTGGGCATATATGTGCATGGGTCAAATAAGGTGGCAGGACAGGTTGAGAGAGAGGTTAATAAAGCATACAATATCTTAGGCTTTATTAATAGGGGCACAGAGCCCGAGAGCAAGAGGTTAAGTTAAACTTGAATAGAACACTGGTTCAGCTTCAGTTGCGTACAGGTCGGGGCACCGCACTTTAGGAAGAATATGAAGACATTGGAGAGAATGCAGAAAAGATTCATGAGAATGGTTCCAGGGGTGAGAAACTTCAGGTATGAGGTTAGATCGGAGAAGACTGTTTTCCTTGGAGAAGAAAAGGCGGAGGAGATTAGAGATAAGCAAAATTATGAGGGGTCTGGATAGAGTAGATAGATAGAAACTGTTCCTACTTGGGAAAGGATCGAGAGCGAGAAAGTACAGTTTTGAAATCATTTACAGGAGAAGAAACTGCAAAGTGAGAAAAAAAACTTTTTCATGCAGTGAGCAACTAAGATCGGAAATGCGCTTCCTGAGCATGTGATGGAGGCAGGTTCCACTGAGGCATTCAAAAGGAAATAAGACAGAGCATCGGGGCAGACCCAATGGGCCGAGTAGCCTCCTTCTGCACTGTACGGATTCTATGATTCTATTCTATGAAAACACTCTTATGAACTCATCTTCAAGGCTAGCTTTGCCATATTGATTTGTCCAATCTAAAGGAAATTAAAATTGCCCATGATTATTGCCTTTTATGCAAGGCTTCCTTATTTATTGATCTACACACTGTCCTACAGTGCAGTTACTGTTAGGGGGCCTATAATTTACTCCCACCAGTGACTTATTTTTTTTGTTATTTCTTAACCCTACCCCAACTGATTCTATATCTTGATCTTCTGAGCCACAATTATTTCTGATGCTGCCCTTTATTAACAAATCTCCTTCACCTGCTCCCCCTTTCTTCCTGTCCTTCCAAAATGTTGAAATATCCTACAATATTCAGCCTTTGGTCACCTTGCAACAACAACTCTGTCATGGTTCTCATATCATACTCACCAATTTCTGTTATCAATTCATCCATCTTATTACAAATGCCCATGTATTCTGTATTTTTACCATTTTTCCCCACTCCAACCTTATTTGCTGGTGCAGTCTTATGTTTGCATGTTTCCCGTCACACTCTGATTATAATTGCCCATATCACAACCCTGCACTATCGTCTTGTCCTTTCTTGTTAACTTTTCATCTCTCCTCACGTGAATCTTTCTTGACCAGTCTGTTTCAGTCGAAATAGGAAGGAGGCATTGCTGGATCTAGTACTGGGGCAATGACGTAGGCCAAGTGTCTGTGGAATTGGGAAAGGAGTGATCATCTTATTATAAGGTTTAGATTACTAATGCAGAGTAGGAAGGAACAATTTAAAGTGGAACTTTTGCATTCGAAAAGAGCTAAACTCAATAGGTGAGGGAAGATCTAGCCAGAATAAAATGCAGCTGAAGACCAACAGGAAAAGCTATAACAGAAAAATGAGTGAGCTTTAAGAAGAACATGTTTTGGGCATAGGCTGGGTACACTCCAACAAGGCAGAAAATAGGGAACCAGAGCCAGGGCTCCTTGGATGATGAGGGAGACAGAGGACATTTAAAAAAAAAGGATGTATGATGCATGTCGGTTGAATTTTTCCATGCGAGAACCAGGCTGCAATGAGTTGAAGGGAAGTGAAGTGGAAAATAAGACGATCAAAGAGAGAATATGCGAATAGATTGGCAGTTAATATAAAAAAGAACCTATACATTTTCTACCAGCTTGCAAATAATAAGCAGGTCGTAAGGGGCAGGGTGGAGCCTATTAGCAGCCACGGGTAAAATGCTCTATGATCTGCACTTTGCTCCCGATGGAGAAGTGCTTATCCTCTATCCCTTGGCTGCACAGTAGAGGCACTTAGCTAGCCAAAGATTCTAGTTTAGAAAGCCATACATTAGTTGCCTCCCATTCTGTGATTAACGCTGGGAATAGCTTGTACTTTATTTACTGCATTTAATATTAATAGGAAATCAAGTCGGTTAACAATAAGGTGCCCCATTACCTCTCCTATGTCTCCCTGTACAACTCGAATAGGGTCAATGAGAATGTCTCGAGCCAGCCTCTCGATCTTCTTCCGGAAAGTAGCACTGAAGAGCAGAGCTGTAAGACAATCCATATGAGAAAATGGTGACAATATGCCAATCAAATCACATACCCTGGACCTGAAATCTACTGCAGATTACTGAAATTTCTCCTGCACTTGTTTTAATCTTGAGTGTAAGTGTGTTGAGTTACGAGGAGCGGTCAGGATATAGGCTCTCCTGCTTTGAAAGGAAGTGACATCAGAGGTAAATGCAATGCGAAGCCGAATGAGTGTAATTCTAAGGACTACAATTCTAATGATTTCAAACTCCAACTATAAACTGGTGGAAGGCAAATTCTAGCTATGCAGAGTGGCCAGTACCTGAAATGGTGTAAGGATGGGGTACTGAAGACAAATACTTTGGGGCAGTGAAACAACATGATGGGGCAATGTAGGTTTCGATGGAAGAGTGAGCCAAATGACATCCCTCATGTGTACTTATCTTTACAAAAGTAAGATCTAGTGAACTTATCGATCAGCCTTTCACTAATTCATAATTCTCAAAAGCAGTTAGGGATGTAGGCTTTGCCAAAGGAGCTCATATTCCAGGGAAGAATAAAAAACATTTATTGATAGTACCATTGGTATAGCAATAGAAAAATTGTAAAAGTTTAGCACATAAAGCCGTATAACTTGAAAACACACCCTTTTGATCTCAAGTATCACCCAGCACTACTACAGGTCTGCCCTGCTGTTTACATAGCTATATGGGTAGTGAGGCTGCCTGGTACTGCATCTCCAACAAAGCAGGTCTCAATCTTGTAACTGTGCAGCACAACTTTTTTTGATTCATTCTCAAGATGTAGACATTGCTGACAAGGTCAGCATTTATTGTCCACCCCACAGATGTACATGAAGGTGCTATTGGGCATTCTTCTTGAATTACTGTATGGAAGAAAGAAAACAGAGGTTTGCTGGGTCACTTCAGATGGCAGCAAAGAGTTAACCACTTGGATGTGGGATTGAAGACACTGTTGGGTCAGGTAACCTTAATTTTACCCTTTGTTTTTTGTAATCCACAAACAACTGCAGACCTCGCAGTTCCCCAAGAAATGGCTGCACCAACTGAGCCTGGTAACACAGTTATCAGTAGCTCAACTCCAAAAAAAAAAGAGTTGAGGACAAGAGCTCCTGAATTTATTCAAAAAGTGACAATAATGAGTTTGTGTTACAGTTGAGTCAACACTGCACAAAATAAGATTGGAAAAGAAATCACTGTCACAGAACATTTGCAAACAACATATGAAAAATAGAAACCACACAAGTGGAATATACCCAAGACTTGAATAAGGACATAAACACAAGGGCTGGAATTTCCAGCCATTCCCGCCGGCAGGATATTCCAGACCCGCCGATGGCGAACACCCGTTGCGGGTTTCCCGGCTCCAGGGAGGGGTGAAATTTAGAAATTTAACAGAAAACCCGTTGACAAAGGCCGAGCCAGAAGATCCCACTGTCAGCCAATGCTGGGTCTCCTCCGCTGCTGCGAAACACTCAGTGGGACGTGCGGAAAATCCCACCCAAGGGTGAAGTTGAAGTGTTTGTACAGGTGACAGGATTGCTATAATTATATAACATTGCTGCAAATAATACTTTTCATTTCTTTTCTGGAGTTTTCTGGATACATAGCTCACCACCTACTGATAATAGCCACATGACAGTCACTACATTTTGAGGGTGGCCCAGTACAATGCGATATTTTACATTATCGGAATTATAACTGGACTCGTACTCACGCCCTCCATCACGAGCAGTTCATGCAGCATTCGGACTTGTACTACAATAACTCATCATGGTTATTTTGACAGCAGTGCCCTTTCCTGCAACTACTGCCCGCTGAGACGTGCGAGGACACTATCATAAGTCACACACCATCCTGACTTGGATATGCATCACTGTTTCTTTGTCAACGATCCATGAGATTCTAATGATGGCTTAGTATTCTGGAATTCCTCATGTCATGTGAGAGTACCTTTAAGAAATGGATGTTTAAGAAATGTACCTTTAAGAAATGGGTGTTTATCAGTGATGTCAGAGTGTGGGTGGAGCTGGGCTGTCTGTCAGCATTTTACTTTCGTTTTAGGCTGTTTGCTGCAGGGTGTGTTTTAGTTTCGTTTTCAGAGCTGGATAGCTGCAGTCACATTCAGAAGGTGTATTAGTCTCTCTGTAATCTAAAGACTGTAAATCGATCCTTTGGTGATTTAAAACTAATAACTGCTCTCAGTAGAGATTTTAACCTGATGTGCTTCTGTTAAAAAAATTTTTTTAAAGTCTTATGGAAGTTAAAAGGACAGCTTAAGGATTGCTTAGTGTTGTAATCTTTGTGGGTTATATTTGAATTGATGATTGCTAAGATGTTCATTGTATGTTTTAAAAAGGTTAACTTGAATTCATAGAATAAACTTTGTTTTGCTTTTAAAAATACTTTCCATTTCTGCTGTACCACACCTGTAGAGTGGGCTGTGTGCTCCCCATACCACAATCTATTAAAAGTTGTGGGTCAGGTGAACTCCATGATACATTATGGGGTTCTCTAAACCCTGGCCCATAACACTCACTAAAATCAATAATGTAGCACCACCAGAAGGAGTGCAGTTTATCAAAATACCCCACCATAACCACCACATCAGGGCAATTAGGGGTGGGCAATAAATGCTGGCCTCGTTTGAAGATCAAATATTTAAAAATTCCGAGGTTTTCCTGAGAAGTAACGTGCACTTGTTCACAGGACGCGCTAGACGACAAAAGACAGATTCATCTTATTCAGCATCTGTCAACTTGTTCATCGCATGATTTAACAAGAATAGAACCATTAACCAATCCTAGCAACCAATCTCTATCAATATGCTCACAAGAGACCCAGACAAAATGCAGAAAACACCTGCAGTGGAGTGCCCTGGGAATCATCGGTCCAAAAACCAGTTCCACACAAGCAAGTTAGACATAGACAATGGCACTGTTCAAATTACTCAAAATATATCCCAACTGTTACTTGTATTTCCATTGGAAATGGAGGCGGTGGCGTAGTTGCGTTGTCACTGGACTGGTTCCTCACCAGAGACCCAGAGTACTGCTCCAGGGTTTCAGGGTCAAATCTCGCCACTGCAGATGGTGAAATTTGAATTCAAAAAAAAAATCTGGAATTTTCTCGTGATGACCATGAAACCCTTCTCGATTGCCATACAAACCCATCTGGTTCACTAATGTGCTTCAGGAAGGAAATTGGCCATCCTTACCCTATCTGGCCTATATGTGACTCCAGATCCACAGCAATGTGATTGACTCTTAACTGCCCCCCTCAAGAGCAATTAGGGATGGGCAATAAATGCTGGCACAGCCAGCGACGCCCAAGTCCCATGAACTGATAAAATAAAGGAAAAAAATAATAATCAATAGGGATAACACCAGCTCCGTAGGGAGAATGTTAAATAGCTGATCACCTGCTCACAAAGTACTGGGCAGGATTCTCCACTCCCGCACCTGTTGGGAGAATCGCCTGGGTCGCCGAATTTTCCCGTGACGCCGGTCCGACGCCCTCCCCGCGATTCTCCCAAGCGGCGAGAATGGCCCCGCCGAGTTCCCCGCGGCGCAGGCCGGAGAATCGCCCGAGACACCCAAAATGGCAATTCTCCGGCACCCCTGCTATTCTCAGGCCCGGATGGGCCGAGCGGCCAGGTCAAAACGGCGGGTTCCCCCCGGCGGCGTCCACACCTGATCGCTGCCGGCAGGAACAGCGCAGGAACGCTGGGAGGGGGCAGCCTGCGGGGGGGACGGGGACGGGGGGACCTCAAATGGGGTCTGGCCGGCGATCGGTGACCATCGATCGTCGGGCCGTCCTCTCTGAAGGAGGACCTCCTTTCTTCCGCAGCCCCGCAAGATCTGTCTGACATCTTCTTGCGGGGTGGACTCGGAGAGGACGGCAACCACGCACGCGTGGGTGACACCAGTTACACGGCGCCGGCCGCGTTATGTATGCGGCGCCGCCTTTACCTGGCGACAAGGCCTGGCGCGTGTAAATGACGCGGCCCCGCTGCTAGCCCATTATCGGGCCCGGAATCGGTTGGGATAGGGGCCGTTTCGCGCCGTCGTGAACCTCAACGGTGTTCACGACGGCGTGGGCACTTCGGCGCGGGAGTGGAGAATCCCGCCCACTGTTTCTGCAGATAGTTATGAATTCTATTCCCTCCCATAAAGGAGCTGAAACTATTTCATGCCAATGAGTGCACAATTTCCCATCTTTCTCCAGTACAATGACTGCTATAAACTGTAAACTTTAATTGAACTCGCTGGTTACGCAATAAGGAATACAATAAAACATAACTTACTCTGTCTGTCTGGCCGGACATGATTAGCTAATGATCGGACCTGATATTCTGTAAAAGATAAAGAAATCACTATATCATGACATACACTCACTAATGCATCCTCATTCAGTAAATTAACAGGCAGCTCAGCATTATGTCCTCTTAAAGAGCTTAAAAATGCAAATCTGAATTTTACTGTTGCAATTAAGATTCAGCCAGAGTGAACTTGCATAGGTGAAGCGGCGCGGTAGCACAGTGGTTAGCGTTGTTGCTTCACAGCGGCAGCGCCCCAGGTTCGATTCCCGGCTTGGGTCACGGTCAGTGCGGAGTCTGCACGTTCTCCCCGTGACTAGGTGGGTTTCCTCCGGATGCTCTGGTTTCCTCCCACAAGTCTCGAAAGACATGCTGTTAGGTAATTTGGACACTCTAATTCTCCTTCTGTGTACCCGAATAGGCGCCTTAATGTGGCGACTGGGGGCTTTTCACAGTAACTTAATTGCAATGTTAATGTAAGCCTACTTGTGACAACAAAAATTATTATTATAGTGTGCATGCATGCCATTGATGGGAGGCACAGAAGGAATAATTTGAGATGATTTAAGAATATAGTTCGTACAGCACAAAAGGAGCCTACTCAACCCATCGCTGCTGTGCTGGCTCTTTGTAAAATCTATCCATTTATATGTAACAAGTGCAGAGGCATAACATTTAAAGAATATTGCATTAAGATGTAAATATCCGAGAGGCCACCATGCTAAATTATCCAAATCTAACAAAACAAGAACAACTGCTGATCTTTTACCAAAGCCCATGTCAAACATTCGGTCAGCTTCATCAAATACCAAGTAGGTCACTCGCTGGAGATTGGTGGCTTTCTTTTTCACGTGGTCTATCAATCGACCCTGGGGAGAAATAGCAACACGTAAAATCTAACAATTTGTTTAGTGGCTTACTTGGACACCAAGTATTTGTGCTCACTGGTCAAAGAAAGTTGAATGATTTGTGGCAGCTTCTACTCCTGGAATATTAATATGGTTGGGATTTCAAAAGCTATTTCATAATTAACGGTATACTACTTAAAGTCAAATAGGAGATTTTAAAAATGCCCTCTATGTTTGGAATAACCCAGTAAGGTCCACTTGACAAATACCACAAAATGGAAGGAAATTGCTGAAAGGAATTCTCAATTCAGCAGAGATTCAGGGTGGTTACTTCAGCCTATATTTTGCAGTTATGGAGACTCCACAGTTAAATAAAAATGACACATGGAACCCGAATCCAAAAGCCTTGCCCCCATTTCCGACAGATCCTATTTTTGCTGGTAGGGGAACGGGGACAGGAAGTGACTCACATGAGGGAAACAATGAACTCAGAAGGGCCATTTAAACTCAGTGCTGAGTCCAAACAGACCCCATTTTCACTGGAGCGGGGACCTTATCTCGCAATGTGTGAGAGCCCTCACATCTGAGGCAAATCCCCAGATAACCGAGGCTGGCCTTCTAACCAGTCCCAGTGACTTCCACTGATCTGGATGGGCAGCAGGCCCAACTCCAGTGCGCACCTGTCCCTGCAGAATGAAGACCTTTCCATTCACTCCTCCTCGTGCCCCCCCCCCCCCACTCCCCTTGAGGTGGAAAATTACCCTGACACCGTCCATCTGCCTTGGGTCGAGGTGTACCCCCTCCGCACGGCAAATCTCAGCCTCGATAGCGAATATTCAGGTCTCAATTAAAGTGTCGACTATGACTCTGCTGGTAGCACTCTTGCTTTTGAGTCTGTCGGTTGTCAGTTCAAGTCCCAGTTGAGGGTTTGAACACAGTAATCAAGTGCAACAGTCCAGCGCTGTTGAATGTAGAGTGCTGCTCTGTTGGAGCTGACAACTTTTGGATGAGACGTTAAAGCAAGACACTATTTTGAAGAACAGCAGAGGAATCATCACTGGTGTCCTGGCCAATATGTATCCCTTACTCAATAACATAAAAAATGCCCGGTCATTAACACATTGGTGTTTTTAGGAGCTTGCCAGATTCAAACTGACGCCGGAATTTCCTACATTCCAATGATTATAGTTCAAAAGTATTTAGCTGGAACTCCTGAGCTTGTGAGAAGTGCTTATAATGCAAGTCTTTTTTTTTGTCTTTGTGAATTTGGAAGTATTTTGAAATTCTAGGTTTTAAGACTTCCTTTCAAGATTTTTAAAAGTAACTATATGGTCTGATCAGCTGACTTCCATTGTTAACATCTCACTGTCAAAAGCTATAACAGACATTTCATTTTACAAATTGCAGCATTATACTACTCCACAAATCTTGATAGTCGCAGAAAGTTTGACACTTCTTCCTTTGATCTGCTATTCTGGAAAGCATTCTCTTACTACGTGGCTCTAGCCTCTCCATTTTTTGTACTGACCGGTGTGCACACGACGATCTCTGCCCCTTCTTGTAGAGCCTTTGCCTGTTCCCACATGCTGCCTCCACCATACACGGCCACTGACCTCAGGTTGTAGGCTTTTCCAAACTTCCGACACTCAGAATGAATCTGTATATTACAGGAAGTGAACTAATTTAGTGTGAACATACAGGGAGACAAGCAGGAATTGTATCACACAAAATGCAACTAAGTGATGAGTCACTATAATGGGGTATGGTTGTGACAGTAACTGTCATATTTGCATTATCAAACAGAACAGTCAAACTCCTGTTGATAAATATAAGAAAAGCATAACAAATCAAAGTGGAAGGTTTCAACATTAGGACCTCTTCAGATTCAGTACAATCGACAAGGAATGTGCTTCTGGATTAAGCCACATAAATAACCAGCTTTGGCGTCCATACCTGAGGGGCAAGGAGCTTGTAGAAGGCACTAGTTGGACCTCAGCTGGAATATTGTGTATAGTTCTGGGCAGCACACTATAAGAACGATGTGAACGCATTGAAGAGTGCATATCAACCATAGAAAATGGAAACAGGAGGCCATTTGGCCCTTTGGTTAGGGAGAATATCACAGCTGTACTGCGGGAAGACACCTCAGAGGGCAGTGAGGCTATATAGGTAGAGATCAGGAATAAGAAGGGTGCAGTCACAATGTTGGGGGTTTACTACAGGCCTCCCAACAGCCAGCGGGAGATAGAGGAGCAGATAGGTAGACAGATTTTGGAAATGAGTAAAGGTAACATGGTTATTGTGGTGGGAGACTTCCCCAATATTGACTGAGACTCACTTAGTGCAAGGGGCTTAGATGGGGCAGAGTTTGTAAGGAGCATCCAGGAGGGCTTCTTAAAACAATATGTAGATAGTCCAACTAGGGAAGGGGCTGTACTGGACCTGGTATTGGGGAATGAGCCCGGCCAGGGAGTAGAAGTTTCAGTAGGGGAGCATTTCGGGAACAGTGACCACAATTCAGTAAGTTTTAAAGTGCTGGTGGACAAGGATAAGAGTGGTCCTAGGGTGAATGTGCTAAATTGGGGGACGGCTAATTATAACAATATTAGGCAGGAACTGAAGAACCTAGATTGGGGGTGGATGGTTGAGGGTAAATCAACATCTCACATGTGGGAGGCTTTCAAATGTTAGTTGAAAGGAATTCAGGACCGGCATGTTTAGTGCAGAAGGATAAATATGGCAAATTTCGGGAACCTTGGATAATGAGAGATATTGCAGGCCTCGTCAAAAAGAAAAAGGAGGCATTTGTCAGGGCTAGAAGGGTGAGAACAGATGAAGCCTGTGTGGAATATAAGGAAAGTAGGAAGGAACTTAAGCAAGGAGTCAGGAGGGCTAAAAGGGGTCACGAAAAGTCATTGGCAAATAGGGTTAAGGAAAACCCAAGGCTTTTTACAAGTACATAAAAAGCAAGAGGGTAGCCAGGGAAAGGGTGGGCCCACTGAAGGACAAGCGAGGGAATTATCATGCGAGAGTGGCTTTAACTAGATGTTTAAGCAATGTACCTTTAAGAAAACAGTGATGTCATAGAGTGGGTGGAGCTCAGCTCAGTTCAGCCATTTTGCAGCTTGGTTTTGCAGTTTGAAAAGTGCCTAGCTGGTTTTGCTGAGAGCAGCTTCAAAGTGCCTGGCTGTTTTGCTGTGAGCTGATTAAAAGGGGAAAGCCAGTTTGAGACAGCAGCTCGAGAAGTTCTGGTTTGCTGTGAGTTGCTCGAAGGGAGAAAGCCAGTTTGAAAAGAGCTTGGGAGTGTCTGTGTGTTTCCAGAGAGCTGGATCTCTGCCATGAAAGACTATCTCTGGATCATTTGGGTGATTTAAACTCATAATTGTAAAGCCTTTAACCTGATGTGATTCTGTTTAAAGGTGTTAAGTCTCTTGGAAGTTTGAAGAAACATTTTAAGGAATTATTTGCTGTTGCAATATTTTCTGAGTTATCTTTGAAGTAAGGGGTGTTAAGAGGTCCAATGTTTATTTAAGATGTTAAGTTGATTTCGTGGATTAAACAGTGTTTTGTGTTTAAAAACCCACGTGTCCATAATTGTAATCCCACACCTATGGAAAAAGCCGTGTGCTCGGAAAAGCAACAAATCCATTAAAGGGAGAGGTTGGTTGAACTCCATGATACATTTTGGGGTTCTGAAAAGCCTCGCTCATAACAGAATCTATGTGTGGAGTCAGAAGAAATGGGTGAGGTACTAAATGAATACTTTGTATCAGTATTCAGCAAAGAGAAGGAATTGGTAGATGTTGAGTCTGGAGAAGGGTGTGTAGATAGCCTGGGTCACATTGAGATCCAAAAAGACGAGGTGTTGGGCGTCTGGAAAAATATTAAGGTAGATAAGTCCCCAGGGCCTGATGGGATCTACCCCAGAATACTGAAGGAGGCTGGAGAGGAAATTGCTGAGGCCTTGACAGAAATCTTTGGATCCTCACTGTCTTCAGGTGATGTCCCGGAGGACTGGAGAATAGCCAATGTTGTTCCTTTTGTTATGGGACAGGGTTGAGAGAATCCCAAAGTGTATCATGGAGTTCACCTGACCCACAACTTTTAATCGATTGTGGTATGGGGAGCACACGGCTCACTCTACAGGTATGGTACAGCAGAAATGGAAAGTATTTTTAAAAGTAAAACAATGTTTATTCTATGAATTTAAGTTAACCTTTTTAAAACAAACAGTGAATATCTTAGCAACCATTAATTGAAAGATAACCCTCAAAGAATACAACACTAAGTAACCTGTATGCTGTCCTTTTACACCCAAAAGACTTAACAAACCTTTAAACAGGAGCACATTAGGTTAAAGTCATTACTGTTCTTAGTTTTAAATCACCAGGCTCGATTTACAGTCTTTAGATTACAGAGAAATTCATACACCGTCTGGCTGTGACTGCAGCTATCCAGCTCTGAAAACTAAACCAAAAAGACAGGCACACCCAAGCTTTTCTCAAACTGAAATTAAAAAGCAGAACCAGAGCTCAGTTCCACCCACACTCTGACATCACTGCAGTAACATGAGCAGCCAAACATTTCTTAAAGCGACATTCTCATGACACTTTGTTTAAGAAGGATAGCAAGGATAATCCAGGGAACTACAGGCCGGTGAGCCTTACGTCAGTAGTAGGGAAATTACTGGAGAGAATTCTTTGAGACAGGATCTGCTCCCATTTGGAAGCAAATGGACGTATGAGCGAGAGGCAGCACGGTTTTGTGAAGGGGAGGTTGTGTCTCACTAACTTGATAATAGTTTTTCGAGGAGGTCACAAAGATGATTGATGCAGGTAGGACAGTGGATGTTGTTCATATGGACTTCAGTAAGGCCTTTGACAAGGTCCCTCATGGCAGACTGGTACAAAAGGTGAAGTCACACGGGATCAGAGGTGAACTGTCAAGGTGGATACAGAACTGGCTATGTCATAGAAGGCAGAGAGTAGCAATGGAAGGATGCTTTTCTGATTTGACGGCTGTGACTAGTGGTGTTACGCAGGGATCAATGCTGGGATCTTTGCTGTTCGTAGTATATAAAAATGATTTGGAGGAAACTGTAACTGGTCTGATGAGTAAGTTTGCGGATGACACAAAGGTTGGTGGAATTGTGGATAGTGATGAGGATTGTCAGAGGATACAGCAGGATTTAGATCGTTTGGAGACTTGGGCGGAGAGATGGCAGGTGGAGTTTAATCCGGACAAATGTGAGGTAATGCATTTGGAAGGATAATGCAGGTAGGGAATATACAGTGAATGGTAGAACCCTCAGGAGTACTGACAGTCAGAGAGATCTAGGTGTACAGGTCCACAGATCACTGAAAGGGGCAACACAGGTGGAGAAGGTAGTCAAGAAGGCATACGGCATGCTTGCCTTCATTGGCCAGGGCATTGAGTATAAAAATTGGCAACTCATGTTGCAACCTTAGTGTTCAATTCTGTTCGCCACACTACCAGAAGGATGTGGAGGCTTTAGAGAGGGTGCAGAAGATTTACCAGGATGTTGCCTGGTATGGAGGGCATTAACTACGAGGAGCGGTTGAATAACTGACCTACACCCTCCACAGGCGGTGACTGACCTGCTCCCTCCACAGGCGCCGACTGACCTGCTCCCTCCACAGGCGCTGACTGACCAACACCCTCCACAGGCGCTGACTGACCTGCTCCTTCCACAGGCGCTTACTGATCTGCTCCCTCCACAGGCGCAGACTAAACTACACCCTCCACAGGCGCTGACTGGCCTGCTCCCTCCACAGGCGCTGACTGACCTGCTCCTTCCACAGGCGTTGATTGACCTGCTCCTCCCACAGACACTGACTGACCTGCTCCCTCCGCAGGTGCTGACTGACCTCCACCCTCCACAGGCGCTGACAGACCTGCTCCATCCACAGGCGCTGACTGACCTGCTCCCTCCACAGGCACTGACTGACCTACACCCTCCACTGGCGCTGACTGACCTGCTCCCTCCACAGGCGCTGACTGACCTACACACTCCACAGGCGCTGACTGACCTGCTCCCTCCACAGGCGCTGACTGACCTGCTCCCTCCACAGGCGCTGACTGACCTGCTCCCTCCACAGGCGCTGACTGACCTACACCCTCCACAGGCGCTGACTGACCAACACCCTCCACAGGCGCTGACTGACCCAAACCCTCCACTGGCGCTGACTGACCTACACACTCCACAGGCGCTGACTGACCTGCTCCCCCCACAGGCGCTGACTGACAAACACCCTCCACAGGCGCTGACTGACCTGCTCCCTCCACAGGCGCTGACTGACCTGCTCCCTCCACAGGCGCTGACTGACATGCTCCCTCCACAGGCGCTGACTGACCTACACCCTCCACAGGCGCTGACTGACCTGCTCCCTCCACAGGCGCTGACTGACCTACACCCTCCACTGGCGCTGACTGACCTACACACTCCACAGGCGCTGACTGACCTGCTCTATCCACAGGCGCTGACTGGACTGCTCTATCCACAGGCGCTGACTGACATGCTCTATCCACAGGCGCTGACTGACCTGCTCTATCCACAGGGGCTGACTGATGTACACCCTCCACAGGCGCTGACTGACCTGCTTCCTCCACAGGCGCTGACTGACCTGCTTCCTCCACAGGCGCTGACTGACCTGCTCCCTCCACAGGCGCTGACTGACCTGATCCTCCCACAGACACTGACTGACCTACACACTCCACAGGCGCTGACTGACCTGCTCCCTCCACAGGCGCTGACTGATCTGCTCCCTCCACAGGCGCTGACTGACCTGCTCCCTCCACAGACACTGACTGACCTGCTCCCTCCACAGGCGCTGACAGACATGCTTCCTCCACAGGCGCTGACTGACCTGCTCCCTCCACAGGCGCTGACTGACCTGCTCCCTCCACAGGTGCTGACTGACCTACACCCTCCACAGGCGCTGACAGACATGCTTCCTCCACAGGTGCTGACTGACCTACACCCTCCACAGGCGCTGACTGAACTGCTCCCTCCACAGGTGCTGACTGACCTACACCCTCCACAGGCGCTGACTGAACTGCTCCCTCCACAGGTGCTGACTGACCTACACCCTCCACAGGCGCTGACAGACCTGCTCCCTCCACAGGCGCTGACTGACCTACACCCTCCACAGGCGCTGACTGACCTGCTCCCTCCACAGGTGCTGACTGACCTCCACCCTCCACAGGCGCTGACTGACGTGCTTCCTCCACAGGCGCTGACTGACCTGCTCCCTCCACAGGCGCTGACTGACCCACACCCTCCACAGGCGCTGACTGACCTACACCCTCCACAGGCGCTGACTGACCTGCTCCCTCCACAGGTGCTGACTGACCCACACCCTCCACAGGCACTGACTGACCTGCTCCCTCCACAGGCGCTGACTGACCTATACCCTCCACAGGCGCTGACTGACCTGCTCCCTCCACAGGCGCTGACTGACCTGCTCCTCCCACAGACACTGACTGACCTGCTCCTCCCACAGGCACTGACTGACCTGCTTCCTGCACAGGCGCTGACTGAACTGCTCCCTCCACAGGTGCTGACTGACCTACACCCTCCACAGGCGCTGACAGACCTGCTCCCTCCACAGGTGCTGACTGACCTACACCCTCCACAGGCGCTGACAGACCTGCTCCCTCCACAGGCGCTGACTGACATACACCCTCCACAGGCGCTGACTGACCTGCTTCCTCCACAGGCGCTGACTGACCTGCTCCCTCCACAGGCACTGACTGACCTACACCCTCCACAGGCGCTGACTGACCTGCTCCTCCCACAGACACTGACTGACCTACACCCTCCACAGGCGCTGACTGACCTGCTCCCTCCACAGGCGCTGACTGACCTACACCCGCCACAGACGCTGACTGACCTGCGCCCTCCACAGGCGCTGACTGACCTGCTCCCTCCACAGGCGCTGACTGACAAACACCCTCCACAGGCGCTGACTGACCTGCTCCCTCCACAGGCGCTGACTGACCTGCTCCCTCCACAGGCGCTGACTGACCTGCTCCCTCCACAGGCGCTGACTGACCTGCTTCCTCCACAGGCGCTGACTGACCTGCTTCCTCCACAGGCGCTGACTGACCTGCTCCCTCCACAGGCGCTGACTGACCTGATCCTCCCACAGACACTGACTGACCTACACACTCCACAGGCGCTGACTGACCTGCTCCCTCCACAGGCGCTGACTGATCTGCTCCCTCCACAGGCGCTGACTGACCTGCTCCCTCCACAGACACTGACTGACCTGCTCCCTCCACAGGCGCTGACAGACATGCTTCCTCCACAGGCGCTGACTGACCTGCTCCCTCCACAGGCGCTGACTGACCTGCTCCCTCCACAGGTGCTGACTGACCTACACCCTCCACAGGCGCTGACAGACATGCTTCCTCCACAGGTGCTGACTGACCTACACCCTCCACAGGCGCTGACTGAACTGCTCCCTCCACAGGTGCTGACTGACCTACACCCTCCACAGGCGCTGACTGAACTGCTCCCTCCACAGGTGCTGACTGACCTACACCCTCCACAGGCGCTGACAGACCTGCTCCCTCCACAGGCGCTGACTGACCTACACCCTCCACAGGCGCTGACTGACCTGCTCCCTCCACAGGTGCTGACTGACCTCCACCCTCCACAGGCGCTGACTGACGTGCTTCCTCCACAGGCGCTGACTGACCTGCTCCCTCCACAGGCGCTGACTGACCCACACCCTCCACAGGCGCTGACTGACCTACACCCTCCACAGGCGCTGACTGACCTGCTCCCTCCACAGGTGCTGACTGACCCACACCCTCCACAGGCACTGACTGACCTGCTCCCTCCACAGGCGCTGACTGACCTATACCCTCCACAGGCGCTGACTGACCTGCTCCCTCCACAGGCGCTGACTGACCTGCTCCTCCCACAGACACTGACTGACCTGCTCCTCCCACAGACACTGACTGACCTGCTTCCTGCACAGGCGCTGACTGAACTGCTCCCTCCACAGGTGCTGACTGACCTACACCCTCCACAGGCGCTGACAGACCTGCTCCCTCCACAGGTGCTGACTGACCTACACCCTCCACAGGCGCTGACAGACCTGCTCCCTCCACAGGCGCTGACTGACCTACACCCTCCACAGGCGCTGACTGACCTGCTTCCTCCACAGGCGCTGACTGACCTGCTCCCTCCACAGGCACTGACTGACCTACACCCTCCACAGGCGCTGACTGACCTGCTCCTCCCACAGACACTGACTGACCTACACCCTCCACAGGCGCTGACTGACCTGCTCCCTCCACAGGCGCTGACTGACCTACACCCGCCACAGACGCTGACTGACCTGCGCCCTCCACAGGCGCTGACTGACCTGCTCCCTCCACAGGCGCTGACTGACCTGCTCCCTCCACAGGCGCTGACTGACCTGCACCCTCCACAGGCGCTGACTGACCTGCACCCTCCACAGGCGCTGACTGACCTGCACCCTCCACAGGCGCTGACTGACCTGCTCTATGCACAGGCGCTGACTGACCTGCTCTATCCACAGGCGCTGACTGACTCCATCCACATGGGCTGACTGACCTAACCCTCCACAGACGCTGACTGACCTGCTCCCTCCACAGGCGCTGACTGACATACACCCTCCACAGGCGCTGACTGACCTGCTCCCTCCACAGGCGCTGACTGACCTGCTCCTCCCACAGACACTGACTGACCTGCTCCTCCCACTGACACTGACTGACCTACACCCTCCACAGGCGCTGACAGACCTGCTCCCTCCACAGGCGCTGACTGACCTACACCCTCCACAGGCGCTGACTGACCTGCTCCCTCCACAGGCGCTGACTGACCTGCTCCCTCCACAGGCGCCGACTGACCTGCTCCCTCCACAGGCGCTGACTGACCTGCTCCCTCCACAGGCGCTGACTGACCTATACCCTCCACAGGCGCTGACTGACCTGCTCCCTCCACAGGCGCTGACTGACCTGCTCCTCCCACAGACACTGACTGACCTGCTCCTCCCACAGACACTGACTGACCTGCTCCTCCCACAGACACTGACTGACCTGCTTCCTGCACAGGCGCTGACTGAACTGCTCCCTCCACAGGTGCTGACTGACCTACACCCTCCACAGGCGCTGACAGACCTGCTCCCTCCACAGGTGCTGACTGACCTACACCCTCCACAGGCGCTGACAGACCTGCTCCCTCCACAGGCGCTGACTGACCTACACCCTCCACAGGCGCTGACTGACCTGCTCCCTCCACAGGTGCTGACTGACCTACACCTTCCACAGGCGCTGACAGACCTACACCCTCCACAGGCGCTGACTGACCTGCTCCCTCCACAGGTGCTGACTGACCTACACCCTCCACAGGCGCTGACTGACCTGCTTCCTCCACAGGCGCTGACTGAACTGCTCCCTCCACAGGTGCTGACTGACCTACACCCTCCACAGGCGCTGACTGACCTACACCCTCCACAGGCGCTGACTGACCTGCCTCCTGCACAGGCGCTGCCTGAACTGCTCCCTCCACAGGTGCTGACTGACCTACACCCTCCACAGGCGCTGACAGACCTGCTCCCTCCACAGGCGCTGACTGACCTACACCCTCCACAGGCGCTGACTGACCTGCTCCCTCCACAGGTGCAAACTGACCTACACCCTCCACAGGCGCTGACAGACCTGCTCCCTCCACAGGCGCTGACTGACCTACACCCTCCACAGGCGCTGACTGACCTGCTTCCTCCACAGGCGCTGACTGACCTGCTCCCTCCACAGGCGCTGACTGACCTGCTCCCTCCACAGGCGCTGACTGACCTGCTCCCTCCACAGGCGCTGACTGACCTACACCCTCCACAGGCGCTGACTGACCTACACCCTCCACAGGCGCTGACTGACCTGCTTCCTGCACAGGCGCTGACTGAACTGCTCCCTCCACAGGTGCTGACTGACCTACACCCTCCACAGGCGCTGACAGACCTGCTCCCTCCACAGGTGCTGACTGAACTACACCCTCCACAGGCGCTGACAGACCTGCTCCCTCCACAGGCGCTGACTGACCTACACCCTCCACAGGCGCTGACTGACCTGCTCCCTCCACAGGTGCTGACTGACCTACACCCTCCACAGGCGCTGACTGACCTGCTCCCTCCACAGGTGCTGACTGACCTACACCCTCCACAGGCGCTGACTGACCTGCTTCCTCCACAGGCGCTGACTGAACTGCTCCCTCCACAGGTGCTGACTGACCTACACCCTCCACAGGCGCTGACAGACCTGCTCCCTCCACAGGCGCTGACTGACCTACACCCTCCAAAAGCGCTGACTGACCTGCTCCCTCCACAGGCGCTGACTGACCTGCTCCCTCCACAGGCGCTGACTGACCTGCTCCTTCCACAGGCGTTGACTGACCTGCTCCTCCCACAGACACTGACTGACCTGCTCCCTCCACAGGTGCTGACTGACCTCCACCCTCCACAGGCGCTGACAGACCTGCTCCATCCACAGGCGCTGACTGACCTGCTCCCTCCACAGGCACTGACTGACCTACACCCTCCACTGGCGCTGACTGACCTGCTCCCTCCACAGGCGCTGACTGACCTACACACTCCACAGGCGCTGACTGACCTGCTCCCTCCACAGGCGCTGACTGACCTGCTCCCTCCACAGGCGCTGACTGACCAACACCCTCCACAGGCGCTGACTGACCCACACCCTCCACTGGCGCTGACTGACCTACACACTCCACAGGCGCTGACTGACCTGCTCCCCCCACAGGCGCTGACTGACAAACACCCTCCACAGGCGCTGACTGACCTGCTCCCTCCACAGGCGCTGACTGACCTGCTCCCTCCACAGGCGCTGACTGACCTGCTCCCTCCACAGGCGCTGACTGACCTACACCCTCAACAGGCGCTGACTGACCTGCTCCCTCCACAGGCGCTGACTGACCTACACCCTCCACTGGCGCTGACTGACCTACACCCTCCACAGGCGCTGACAGACCTGCTCCCTCCACAGGCGCTGACTGACCTACACCCTCCACAGGCGCTGACTGACCTGCTCCCTCCACAGGTGCTGACTGACCTCCACCCTCCACAGGCGCTGACAGACCTGCTTCCTCCACAGGCGCTGACTGACCTGCTCCCTCCACAGGCGCTGACTGACCTACACCCTCCACAGGCGCTGACTGACCTGCTCCCTACACAGGCGCTGACTGACCTGCTCCCTCCACAGGCGCTGACTGACCTGGTCCCCCCACAGGCGCTGACTGACCTGCTCCCTCCACGGGCGCTGACTAACCTGCTCCTCCCACAGACACTGACTGACCTACACCGTCCACAGGCGCTGACTGACGTGCTTCCTCCACAGGCGCTGACTGACCTGCTCCCTCCACAGGTGCTGACTGACCCACACCCTCCACAGGCGCTGACAGACCTGCTCCCTAGACAGGCGCTGACTGACCTGCTCCCTCCACAATCGCTGACTGACCTACACCATCCACAGGAGCTGACTGACCTGCTCCTCCCACAGACACTGACTGACCTGCTCCCTCCACAGGCACTGACTGACCTACACCCTCCACAGGCGCTGATTGAACTGCTCCCTCCACAGGTGCTCACTGACCTGCTCCCTCCACAGGCGCTGTCTGACCTGCTCCCTCCAAACGCGCTGACAGACCTACACCCTCCACAGGCGCTGACTGACCTACACCCTCCACAGGCGCTGACTGACCTGCTCCATCCACAGACACCGACTGACCTACACCCTCCACAGGCGCTGACTGACCTGCTTCCTCCACAGGCGCTGACTGACCTGCTCCCTCCACAGGCGCTGACTGACCTACACCCTCCACAGGCGCTGACTGACCTGCTCCCTCCACAGGCGCTGACTGACCTGCTCCCTCCACAGGCGCTGACTGATCTGCTTCTCCCACAGTCACTGACTGACCTGCTCCTCCCACAGACACTGACTGACCTACACCCTCCACAGGCGCTGACTGACCTGCTTCCTCCACAGGCGCTGACTGACCTGCTCCCTCCACAGGCACTGACTGACCTACACCCTCCACAGGCGCTGACTGACCTGCTCCTCCCACAGACACTGACTGACCTACACCCTCCACAGGCGCTGACTGACCTGCTCCCTCCACAGGCGCTGACTGACCTACACCCGCCACAGACGCTGACTGACCTGCGCCCTCCACAGGCGCTGACTGACCTGCTCCCTCCACAGGCGCTGACTGACCTGCTCCCTCCACAGGCGCTGACTGACCTGCACCCTCCACAGGCGCTGACTGACCTGCACCCTCCACAGGCGCTGACTGACCTGCACCCTCCACAGGCGCTGACTGACCTGCTCTATGCACAGGCGCTGACTGACCTGCTCTATCCACAGGCGCTGACTGACTCCATCCACATGGGCTGACTGACCTAACCCTCCACAGACGCTGACTGACCTGCTCCCTCCACAGGCGCTGACTGACATACACCCTCCACAGGCGCTGACTGACCTGCTCCCTCCACTGGCGCTGACTGACCTACACACTCCACAGGCGCTGACTGACCTGCTCTATCCACAGGCGCTGACTGGACTGCTCTATCCACAGGCGCTGACTGACATGCTCTATCCACAGGCGCTGACTGACCTGCTCTATCCACAGGGGCTGACTGATGTACACCCTCCACAGGCGCTGACTGACCTGCTTCCTCCACAGGCGCTGACTGACCTGCTTCCTCCACAGGCGCTGACTGACCTGCTCCCTCCACAGGCGCTGACTGACCTGATCCTCCCACAGACACTGACTGACCTGCTCCCTCCACAGGCACTGACTGACCTACACCCTCCACAGGCGCTGATTGAACTGCTCCCTCCACAGGTGCTCACTGACCTGCTCCCTCCACAGGCGCTGTCTGACCTGCTCCCTCGAAACGCGCTGACAGACCTACACCCTCCACAGGCGCTGACTGACCTACACCCTCCACAGGCGCTGACTGACCTGCTCCATCCACAGACACCGACTGACCTACACCCTCCACAGGCGCTGACTGACCTGCTTCCTCCACAGGCGCTGACTGACCTGCTCCCTCCACAGGCACTGACTGACCTACACCCTCCACAGGCGCTGACTGACCTGCTCCCTCCACAGGCGCTGACTGACCTGCTCCCTCCACAGGCGCTGACTGACCTGCTCCCTCCACAGGTGCTGACTGACCTACACCCTCCACAGGCGCTGACAGACATGCTTCCTCCACAGGTGCTGACTGACCTACACCCTCCACAGGCGCTGACTGAACTGCTCCCTCCACAGGTGCTGACTGACCTACACCCTCCACAGGCGCTGACTGAACTGCTCCCTCCACAGGTGCTGACTGACCTACACCCTCCACAGGCGCTGACAGACGTGCTCCCTCCACAGGCGCTGACTGACCTACACCCTCCACAGGCGCTGACTGACCTGCTCCCTCCACAGGTGCTGACTGACCTCCACCCTCCACAGGCGCTGACAGACCTGCTTCCTCCACAGGCGCTGACTGACCTGCTCCCTCCACAGGCACTGACTGACCTACACCCTCCACAGGCGCTGACTGACCTGCTCCCTACACAGGCGCTGACTGACCTGCTCCCTCCACAGGCGCTGACTGACCTGGTCCCCCCACAGGCGCTGACTGACCTGCTCCCTCCACGGGCGCTGACTAACCTGCTCCTCCCACAGACACTGACTGACCTACTCCCTCCACAGGCGCTGACTGACGTGCTTCCTCCACAGGCGCTGACTGACCTGCTCCCTCCACAGGCGCTGACTGACCCACACCCTCCACAGGCGCTGACTGACCTACACCCTCCACAGGCGCTGACTGACCTGCTCCCTCCACAGGTGCTGACTGACCCACACCCTCCACAGGCGCTGACTGACCTGCTCCCTCCACAGGCGCTGACTGACCTATACCCTCCACAGGCGCTGACTGACCTGCTCCCTCCACAGGCGCTGACTGACCTGCTCCTCCCACAGACACTGACTGACCTGCTCCTCCCACAGACACTGACTGACCTGCTTCCTGCACAGGCGCTGACTGAACTGCTCCCTCCACAGGCGCTGACTGACCTACACCCTCCACAGGCGCTGACTGACCTGCTTCCTCCACAGGCGCTGACTGACCTGCTCCCTCCACAGGCACTGACTGACCTACACCCTCCACAGGCGCTGACTGACCTGCTCCTCCCACAGACACTGACTGACCTACACCCTCCACAGGCGCTGACTGACCTGCTCCCTCCACAGGCGCTGACTGACCTACACCCGCCACAGACGCTGACTGACCTGCGCCCTCCACAGGCGCTGACTGACCTGCTCCCTCCACAGGCGCTGACTGACCTGCTCCCTCCACAGGCGCTGACTGACCTGCACCCTCCACAGGCGCTGACTGACCTGCACCCTCCACAGGCGCTGACTGACCTGCACCCTCCACAGGCGCTGACTGACCTGCTCTATGCACAGGCGCTGACTGACCTGCTCTATCCACAGGCGCTGACTGACTCCATCCACATGGGCTGACTGACCTAACCCTCCACAGACGCTGACTGACCTGCTCCCTCCACAGGCGCTGACTGACATACACCCTCCACAGGCGCTGACTGACCTGCTCCCTCCACAGGCGCTGACTGACCTGCTCCTCCCACAGACACTGACTGACCTGCTCCTCCCACTGACACTGACTGACCTACACCCTCCACAGGCGCTGACAGACCTGCTCCCTCCACAGGCGCTGACTGACCTACACCCTCCACAGGCGCTGACTGACCTGCTCCCTCCACAGGCGCTGACTGACCTGCTCCCTCCACAGGCGCTGACTGACCTGCTCCCTCCACAGGCGCTGACTGACCTGCTCCCTCCACAGGCGCTGACTGACCTATACCCTCCACGGGCGCTGACTGACCTGCTCCCTCCACAGGCGCTGACTGACCTGCTCCTCCCACAGACACTGACTGACCTGCTCCTCCCACAGACACTGACTGACCTGCTCCTCCCACAGACACTGACTGACCTGCTTCCTGCACAGGCGCTGACTGAACTGCTCCCTCCACAGGTGCTGACTGACCTACACCCTCCACAGGCGCTGACAGACCTGCTCCCTCCACAGGTGCTGACTGACCTACACCCTCCACAGGCGCTGACAGACCTGCTCCCTCCACAGGCGCTGACTGACCTACACCCTCCACAGGCGCTGACTGACCTGCTCCCTCCACAGGTGCTGACTGACCTACACCTTCCACAGGCGCTGACAGACCTACACCCTCCACAGGCGCTGACTGACCTGCTCCCTCCACAGGTGCTGACTGACCTACACCCTCCACAGGCGCTGACTGACCTGCTTCCTCCACAGGCGCTGACTGAACTGCTCCCTCCACAGGTGCTGACTGACCTACACCGTCCACAGGCGCTGACTGACCTACACCCTCCACAGGCGCTGACTGACCTGCCTCCTGCACAGGCGCTGCCTGAACTGCTCCCTCCACAGGTGCTGACTGACCTACACCCTCCACAGGCGCTGACAGACCTGCTCCCTCCACAGGCGCTGACTGACCTACACCCTCCACAGGCGCTGACTGACCTGCTCCCTCCACAGGTGCAAACTGACCTACACCCTCCACAGGCGCTGACAGACCTGCTCCCTCCACAGGCGCTGACTGACCTACACCCTCCACAGGCGCTGACTGACCTGCTTCCTCCACAGGCGCTGACTGACCTGCTCCCTCCACAGGCGCTGACTGACCTGCTCCCTCCACAGGCGCTGACTGACCTGCTCCCTCCACAGGCGCTGACTGACCTACACCCTCCACAGGCGCTGACTGACCTACACCCTCCACAGGCGCTGACTGACCTGCTTCCTGCACAGGCGCTGACTGAACTGCTCCCTCCACAGGTGCTGACTGACCTACACCCTCCACAGGCGCTGACAGACCTGTTCCCTCCACAGGTGCTGACTGAACTACACCCTCCACAGGCGCTGACAGACCTGCTCCCTCCACAGGCGCTGACTGACCTACACCCTCCACAGGCGCTGACTGACCTGCTCCCTCCACAGGTGCTGACTGACCTACACCCTCCACAGGCGCTGACTGACCTACACCCTCCACAGGCGCTGACTGACCTGCTCCCTCCACAGGTGCTGACTGACCTACACCCTCCACAGGCGCTGACTGACCTGCTTCCTCCACAGGCGCTGACTGAACTGCTCCCTCCACAGGTGCTGACTGACCTACACCCTCCACAGGCGCTGACAGACCTGCTCCCTCCACAGGCGCTGACTGACCTACACCCTCCAAAAGCGCTGACTGACCTGCTCCCTCCACAGGCGCTGACTGACCTACACCCTCCACAGGCGCTGACTGACCTGCTCCCTCCACAGGCGCTGACTGACCTGCTCCTTCCACAAGCGTTGACTGACCTGCTCCTCCCACAGACACTGACTGACCTACTCCCTCCACAGGTGCTGACTGACCTCCACCCTCCACAGGCGCGGACAGACCTGCTCCATCCACAGGCGCTGACTGACCTGCTCCCTCCACAGGCACTGACTGACCTACACCCTCCACTGGCGCTGACTGACCTGCTCCCTCCACAGGCGCTGACTGACCTACACACTCCACAGGCGCTGACTGACCTGCTCCCTCCACAGGCGCTGACTGACCTGCTCCCTCCACAGGCGCTGACTGACCTGCTCCCTCCACAGGCGCTGACTGACCTGCTCCCTCCACAGGCGCTGACTGACCTACACCCTCCACAGGCGCTGACTGACCAACACCCTCCACAGGCGCTGACTGACCCACACTCTCCACTGGCGCTGACTGACCTATACACTCCACAGGCGCTGACTGACCTGCTCCCCCCACAGGCGCTGACTGACAAACACCCTCCACAGGTGCTGACTGACCTGCTCCCTCCACAGGCGCTGACTGACCTGCTCCCTCCACAGGCGCTGACTGACCTGCTCCCTCCACAGGCGCTGACTGACCTACACCCTCAACAGGCGCTGACTGACCTGCTCCCTCCACAGGCGCTGACTGACCTACACCCTCCACTGGCGCTGACTGACCTACACACTCCACAGGCGCTGACTGACCTGCTCTATCCACAGGCGCTGACTGGACTGCTCTATCCACAGGCGCTGACTGACATGCTCTATCCACAGGCGCTGACTGACCTGCTCTATCCACAGGGGCTGACTGATGTACACCCTCCACAGGCGCTGACTGACCTGCTCCCTCCACAGGCGCAAACTGACCTACACCCTCCACAGGCGCTGACTGACCTGCTCCCTCCACAGGCACTGACTGACCTGCTCCCTCCACAGGCGCTGACTGACCTGCTCCCTCCACAGGTGCTGACTGACCTGCTCCCTCCACAGGTGCTGACTGACCTACACCCTCCACAGGCCCTGACAGACATGCTTCCTCCACAGGCGCTGACTGACCTGCTCCCTCCACAGGCCCTGACTGACCTGCTCCCTCCACAGGTGCTGACTGACCTTCACCCTCCACAGGCGCTGACTGAACTGCTCCCTCCACAGGTGCTGACTGACCTACACCCTCCACAGGCGCTGACAGACCTGCTCCCTCCACAGGCGCTGACTGACCTACACCCTCCACAGGCGCTGACTGACCTGCTCCCTCCACAGGTGCTGACTGACCTCCACCCTCCACAGGCGCTGACAGACCTGCTTCCTCCACAGGCGCTGACTGACCTGCTCCCTCCACAGGCGCTGACTGACCTACACCCTCCACAGGCGCTGACTGACCTGCTCCCTACACAGGCGCTGACTGACCTGCTCCCTCCACAGGCGCTGACTGACCTGGTCCCCCCACAGGCGCTGACTGACCTGCTCCCTCCACGGGCGCTGACTAACCTGCTCCTCCCACAGACACTGACTGACCTACACCGTCCACAGGCGCTGACTGACGTGCTTCCTCCACAGGCGCTGACTGACCTGCTCCCTCCACAGGTGCTGACTGACCCACACCCTCCACAGGCGCTGACAGACCTGCTCCCTAGACAGGCGCTGACTGACCTGCTCCCTCCACAATCGCTGACTGACCTACACCATCCACAGGAGCTGACTGACCTGCTCCTCCCACAGACACTGACTGACCTGCTCCCTCCACAGGCACTGACTGACCTACACCCTCCACAGGCGCTGATTGAACTGCTCCCTCCACAGGTGCTCACTGACCTGCTCCCTCCACAGGCGCTGTCTGACCTGCTCCCTCCAAACGCGCTGACAGACCTACACCCTCCACAGGCGCTGACTGACCTACACCCTCCACAGGCGCTGACTGACCTGCTCCATCCACAGACACCGACTGACCTACACCCTCCACAGGCGCTGACTGACCTGCTTCCTCCACAGGCGCTGACTGACCTGCTCCCTCCACAGGCGCTGACTGACCTACACCCTCCACAGGCGCTGACTGACCTGCTCCCTCCACAGGCGCTGACTGACCTGCTCCCTCCACAGGCGCTGACTGACCTGCTTCTCCCACAGTCACTGACTGACCTGCTCCTCCCACAGACACTGACTGACCTACACCCTCCACAGGCGCTGACTGACCTGCTTCCTCCACAGGCGCTGACTGACCTGCTCCCTCCACAGGCACTGACTGACCTACACCCTCCACAGGCGCTGACTGACCTGCTCCTCCCACAGACACTGACTGACCTACACCCTCCACAGGCGCTGACTGACCTGCTCCCTCCACAGGCGCTGACTGACCTACACCCGCCACAGACGCTGACTGACCTGCGCCCTCCACAGGCGCTGACTGACCTGCTCCCTCCACAGGCGCTGACTGACCTGCTCCCTCCACAGGCGCTGACTGACCTGCACCCTCCACAGGCGCTGACTGACCTGCTCCCTCCACAGGCGCTGACTGACCTGCACCCTCCACAGGCGCTGACTGACCTGCTCTATGCACAGGCGCTGACTGACCTGCTCTATCCACAGGCGCTGACTGACTCCATCCACATGGGCTGACTGACCTAACCCTCCACAGACGCTGACTGACCTGCTCCCTCCACAGGCGCTGACTGACATACACCCTCCACAGGCGCTGACTGACCTGCTCCCTCCACAGGCGCTGACTGACCTGCTCCTCCCACAGACACTGACTGACCTGCTCCTCCCACTGACCCTGACTGACCTACACCCTCCACAGGCGCTGACTGACCTGCTCCCTCCACAGGCGCTGACTGACCTGCTCCCTCCACAGGCGCTGACTGACCTGCTCCCTCCACAGGCACTGACTGACCTGCTCCACCCACAGACACTGACTGACCTACACCCTCCACAGGCGCTGACTGACCTGCTTCATCAACAGGCGCTGACTGACCTGCTCCCTCCACAGGCGCTGACTGACCTACACCCTCCACAAGTGCTGACTGACCTGCTCCTCCCACAGGCACTGACTGACCTACGCTCTCCACAGGCGCTGACTGACCTGCTCCTTCCACAGGCGTTGACTGACCTGCTCCTCCCACAGACACTGACTGACCTGCTCCCTCCACAGGTGCTGACTGACCTCCACCCTCCACAGGCGCTGACAGACCTGCTCCATCCACAGGCGCTGACTGACCTGCTCCCTCCACAGGCACTGACTGACCTACACCCTCCACTGGCGCTGACTGACCTGCTCCCTCCACAGGCGCTGACTGACCTACACACTCCACAGGCGCTGACTGACCTGCTCCCTCCACAGGCGCTGACTGACCTGCTCCCTCCACAGGCGCTGACTGACCTGCTCCCTCCACAGGCGCTGACTGACCTGCTCCCTCCACAGGCGCTGACTGACCTACACCCTCCACAGGCGCTGACTGACCAACACCCTCCACAGGCGCTGACTGACCCACACCCTCCACTGGCGCTGACTGACCTACACACTCCACAGGCGCTGACTGACCTGCTCCCCCCACAGGCGCTGACTGACAAACACCCTCCACAGGCGCTGACTGACCTGCTCCCTCCACAGGCGCTGACTGACCTGCTCCCTCCACAGGCGCTGACTGACCTGCTCCCTCCACAGGCGCTGACTGACCTACACCCTCAACAGGCGCTGACTGACCTGCTCCCTCCACAGGCGCTGACTGACCTACACCCTCCACTGGCGCTGACTGACCTACACACTCCACAGGCGCTGACTGACCTGCTCCATCCACAGGCGCTGACTGGACTGCTCTATCCACAGGCGCTGACTGACATGCTCTATCCACAGGCGCTGACTGACCTGCTCTATCCACAGGGGCTGACTGATGTACACCCTCCACAGGCGCTGACTGACCTGCTCCCTCCACAGGCGCAAACTGACCTACACCCTCCACAGGCGCTGACTGACCTGCTCCCTCCACAGGCACTGACTGACCTGCTCCCTCCACAGGCGCTGACTGACCTGCTCCCTCCACAGGTGCTGACTGACCTGCTCCCTCCACAGGTGCTGACTGACCTACACCCTCCACAGGCCCTGACAGACATGCTTCCTCCACAGGCGCTGACTGACCTGCTCCCTCCACAGGCCCTGACTGACCTGCTCCCTCCACAGGTGCTGACTGACCTTCACCCTCCACAGGCGCTGACTGAACTGCTCCCTCCACAGGTGCTGACTGACCTACACCCTCCACAGGCGCTGACAGACCTGCTCCCTCCACAGGCGCTGACTGACCTACACCCTCCACAGGCGCTGACTGACCTGCTCCCTCCACAGGTGCTGACTGACCTCCACCCTCCACAGGCGCTGACAGACCTGCTTCCTCCACAGGCGCTGACTGACCTGCTCCCTCCACAGGCGCTGACTGACCTACACCCTCCACAGGCGCTGACTGACCTGCTCCCTACACAGGCGCTGACTGACCTGCTCCCTCCACAGGCGCTGACTGACCTGGTCCCCCCACAGGCGCTGACTGACCTGCTCCCTCCACGGGCGCTGACTAACCTGCTCCTCCCACAGACACTGACTGACCTACACCGTCCACAGGCGCTGACTGACGTGCTTCCTCCACAGGCGCTGACTGACCTGCTCCCTCCACAGGTGCTGACTGACCCACACCCTCCACAGGCGCTGACAGACCTGCTCCCTAGACAGGCGCTGACTGACCTGCTCCCTCCACAATCGCTGACTGACCTACACCATCCACAGGAGCTGACTGACCTGCTCCTCCCACAGACACTGACTGACCTGCTCCCTCCACAGGCACTGACTGACCTACACCCTCCACAGGCGCTGATTGAACTGCTCCCTCCACAGGTGCTCACTGACCTGCTCCCTCCACAGGCGCTGTCTGACCTGCTCCCTCCAAACGCGCTGACAGACCTACACCCTCCACAGGCGCTGACTGACCTACACCCTCCACAGGCGCTGACTGACCTGCTCCATCCACAGACACCGACTGACCTACACCCTCCACAGGCGCTGACTGACCTGCTTCTCCCACAGTCACTGACTGACCTGCTCCTCCCACAGACACTGACTGACCTACACCCTCCACAGGCGCTGACTGACCTGCTTCCTCCACAGGCGCTGACTGACCTGCTCCCTCCACAGGCACTGACTGACCTACACCCTCCACAGGCGCTGACTGACCTGCTCCTCCCACAGACACTGACTGACCTACACCCTCCACAGGCGCTGACTGACCTGCTCCCTCCACAGGCGCTGACTGACCTACACCCGCCACAGACGCTGACTGACCTGCGCCCTCCACAGGCGCTGACTGACCTGCTCCCTCCACAGGCGCTGACTGACCTGCTCCCTCCACAGGCGCTGACTGACCTGCACCCTCCACAGGCGCTGACTGACCTGCACCCTCCACAGGCGCTGACTGACCTGCACCCTCCACAGGCGCTGACTGACCTGCTCTATGCACAGGCGCTGACTGACCTGCTCTATCCACAGGCGCTGACTGCCTCCATCCACATGGGCTGACTGACCTAACCCTCCACAGACGCTGACTGACCTGCTCCCTCCACAGGCGCTGACTGACATACACCCTCCACAGGCGCTGACTGACCTGCTCCCTCCACAGGCGCTGACTGACCTGCTCCTCCCACAGACACTGACTGACCTGCTCCTCCCACTGACACTGACTGACCTACACCCTCCACAGGCGCTGACTGACCTGCTCCCTCCACAGGCGCTGACTGACCTGCTCCCTCCACAGGCGCTGACTGACCTGCTCCCTCCACAGGCACTGACTGACCTGCTCCACCCACAGACACTGACTGACCTACACCCTCCACAGGCGCTGACTGACCTGCTTCATCAACAGGCGCTGACTGACCTGCTCCCTCCACAGGCGCTGACTGACCTACACCCTCCACAAGTGCTGACTGACCTGCTCCTCCCACAGGCACTGACTGACCTACGCCCTCCACAGGCGCTGACTGACCTACACCCTCCACAGGCGCTGACTGACCTACACCCTCCACAGGCGCTGACTGACCTGCTTCATCAACAGGCGCTGACTGACCTACACCCTCCACAAGCGCTGACTGACCTGCTCCTCCCACAGGCACTGACTGACCTGCTCCCTCCACAGGCGCTGACTGACCTACACCCTCCACAAGCGCTGACAGACCTGCTCCCTCCACAGGCGCTGACTGACCTGCTCCCTCCACAGGCGCTGACTAACCTGCTCCCTCCACAGGCGCTGACTGACCAACACCCTCCACAGGCGCTGACTGACCTGCTCCCTCCACAGGCGCTGACTTACCTGCTCCCTCCACAGGCGCTGACTGACCTGCTCCCTCCACAGGCGCTGACTGACCTGCACCCTCCACAGGCGCTGACTGACCTACACCCGCCACAGGCGCTGACTGACCTACACCCTCCACAGGCGCTGACTGACCTGCTCTATCCACAGGCACTCACTGACCTGCTCCCTCCACAGGCGCTGACTGACCTGCTCCCTCCACAGGCGCTGACTGACCTGATCCCTCCACAGGCGCTGACTGACCTGCTCCCTCCACAGGCGCTGACTGACCTACACCCTCCACAGACGCTGACTGAACTGCTCCTCCCACAGACACTGACTGAACTACACCCTCCACAGGCACTGACAGACCTGCTGCCTCCACAGGCGCTGACTGACCTGCTCCCTCCACAGGTGCTGACTGACCTACACCCTCCACAAGCGCTGACTGACCTGCTCCTCCCACAGGCACTGACTGACCTACGCCCTCCACAGGCACTGACTGACCAACACCCTCCACAGGCGCTGACTGACCTGCTCCCTCCACATGCGCTGACTGACCTGCTCCCTCCACAGGCGCTGACTGACCTGTTCCCTCCACAGGCGCTGACTGACCTGCACCCTCCACAGGCGCTGACTGACCTACACCCGCCACAGGCGCTGACTGACCTACACCCTCCACAGGCGCTGACTGACCTGCTCTATCCACAGGCACTCACTGACCTGCTCCCTCCACAGGTGCTGACTGACCTGCTCCCTCCACAGGCGCTGACTGACCTGATCCCTCCACAGGCGCTGACTGACCTGCTCCCTCCACAGGCGCTGACTGACCTGCACCCTCCACAGGCGCTGACTGACCTGCTCCCTCCACAGGCGCTGACTGACCTGCTCCCTCCACAGGCGCTGACTGACCTCCGTTTTATATTTCCAGTATTTTTAACTTTTTCTTTAACTGGTTGCAATGCTTCTCTTATTTCAGCTATCCATGCTGTTGATTCATAGATATGAGGGATTTTTAAAAAATAATGCCGCAGTCTTAACATTCAAAGGGATAACTTGAATGCTTAAGGAACAATCATTTACTCAAAGATTTTTTATTCAACTTTGAGAAGCTGACTCTATAACATTATCATTTGCTCCGTTTCTAAATCAGTGCTGCTCTGGTGGTCAGCTGTTTTCATGGATTAGCATCATCGACTGTACCTGCTGGCAAAGTTCTCTGGTAGGACAAACAATCACACCAATAGGTCCATCCCCGGGCTCCAGCTCCTTTTGATCCATGATGTGAACCAGCATCGGCCAGATAAAGGCTGCAGTTTTACCACTCCCAGTTTTGGCGATTCCAATCATGTCTCTCCCACTCAGTGCAATGGGGACACCCTGCATTCAAACAAACATACATAGTAAGCACAGTTTTTATATAGCCCTTTTATAATGACCTTATTTTATAACAATCTAAGCAATTCATGGCTTTTATATGAACTTTGTGTTCATATATTTTAGGCTTTGAGTGTTTACATCAAGCATTGGTAGAACATAGAACCAAGTTTCCTTCACTCCTATGCCTCAGCCCTTCTTGCAGCATTTCTGACACCATTTATCGAGTGGCCTCACTGCTCACTTTGTTCCAATTTGTTCGAAATTAGAGGCAGCTTTGGTCCTGAGTTCAGACCAATGAGAATGGAGGATAACACTGAGACAAATGCTTCTTTTTGGGCAAACTAATACAAGGAGGAAGCATATGGTCCAATCAAAGCAAAACCAATGCAACATAAACTATGACCACCTTCCCAACTAAATCACACTGTTATCATTGGTTATAAGCTGTTCTGTACATGGGGTGCCAAGCATACCGGCAGACATACCATGTTCCTTCTGCAGCAAGGATAACTAATGTGGAAACTTAACAAGGCCGTTTTGCAGCCTCATGGGATACATGACATAAAGTCTAAAAGGATCCCATTGTGAATTTCTTTACTACCTCATTAATTCAGTCAGCAGACAGATGGCCCCCTGTAACGTGATTACATTGTCTTGAGTTTAATCGATCTCTTGACGAGATTAATTCAGTTTGTATGGTGAAAAGTGTGAGGTTATGAACTTTGAAAGGAGGGATATAGGCATAGACTATTTTCTAAATGGGGAAATGCTTCAGAAAGCAGAAGCACAAAAGGACTTGGGAGTCCTTGTTCATGATTCTCTTCAGGTTAATGTGAAAGTTCAGTCGGCAGTTAAGAAGGCAAATACAAAGTTAGCATTCATGTCAAGAGGGCTAGAATACAAGACCAGGGATGTACTTCTGAGGCTCTATAAGGCTCTGGTCAGACCCCATTTGGAGTATTGTGAGCAGTTTTGGATCCCGTATCTAAGGAACGATGTGCTGGCCTTGGAAAGGGTCCAGAGGAGGTTCACAAGAATGATCCCTGGAATGAAGAACTGGTCATATGAGGAACGTTTGGGGACTCTGGGTCTGTCCTCGTTGGGAGTTTAGAAGGATGAGAGGGGATCTTATTGAAACTTACAAGATACTGCGAGGCCTGGATAGTGTGGACGTGGAGGGGATGTTTCCACTTGTAGGAAAAACTAGAACCAGAGAACACCATCTCAGACTAAAGGGGCGATCCTTTAAAACAGAGATGAGGAGGAATTTCTTCATCCAGAGGGTGGTGAATCTGTGGAACTCTTTTCCGCAAAAGGCTGTGGAGGCCAATTCACTGAGTGTATTTAAGACAGAGATAATAGGTTCTTGATTAATAAGGGGATCAGGGGTTATGGGGAGGAGGCAGGAGAATGGGGATGAGAAAGTATCAACCATGATTGAATGGTGGAGCAGACTCGATGGGCCGAGTGGCCCAATTCTGCTCCTATGTCTTCTGGCCTTATTTACACACATACCATTGTTCAATAACAGTACCATCGAAGCCAATGATGTCAGTCGATTAGCATGGCCTTTGTATTGCTAATGTATATTAATCTCTGTACAATTACTGCAGTAGACATTGACGTCATCTGATCACCCCTTCATTGTATTGGAATCGTACCTTTGTCTCTGTGTAAGCCAACTGAAAAGCTCAGCAATTACCAATGTATCACCTGGGGGAGGGGTTCTTCTGTGTATAAAGATCTCTACGTCCATCACGTTCCTCAGAGTGTGCCTGCTGTGACCCTCGATTCCAGCAGCCTCTCTCCTTGTGACAAGTAAAATCATTTAACCTTCACCTGTGTTGTTATCTGTTAAACTTCTTTCAGTCTAAAAGTCTGACTTGTATGTTAAAGATTTCAACACTACTCCCACCACCTTTCTCAATGGGCTGTGCCCATCCAATACCTGTAAATTTTCTCGGGACAGGTACAAATGCAGATACCACAGCCAGCTAGAATGGAACAGAATCCAGGTACCACAGCCAGTTAGAATGGAACAGAATCCAGGTACCACAGCCGGCTAGAATGGAACAGAATCCAGGTACCACAGCCGGTTAGAATGGAACAGAATCCAGATACCACAGCCGGCTAGAATGCAACAGAATCCAGGAACCAAAGCCGATTAGAATGGAACAGAATCCAGGTACCACAGCCGGCTAAAATGGAAGAGAATCCAGGTACCACAGCCGGCGAGAATGGAACAGAATCCACTACCACAGCCAGCTAGAATGGAACAGAATCAAGGTACCACAGCCGGCTAGAATGGAACAGAATCCACTACCACAGCGAGCTAGAATGGAACAGAATCCAGGTACCACGTCGGCTAGAATGGAACAGAATCCAAGTACAGCCGGCTTAGAATGGAACAGAATCCAGGTACCACAGCCGGCTAGAATGGAACAGAATCCAGGTACCACAGCCGACTAGAATGGAACAGAATCCACTACCACAGCCGGTTAGAATGGAACAGAATCAAGGTACCACAGCCGGCTAGAAAGGAACAGAATCCAGGTACCACGTCGGCAAGAATGGAACAGAATCCAAGTAGTACAGCCGGCTAGAATAGAACAGAATCCAGGTACCACACCGGCTAGAATGGAACAGAATCCAAGTAGTACAGCCGGTTTAGAATGGAACAGAATCCAGGTACCACAGCCGGCGAGAATGGAACAGAATCCACTACCACAGCCAGCTAGAATGGAACAGAATCAAGGTACCACAGCCGGCTAGAATGGAACAGAATCCAGGTACCACGTCGGCTAGAATGGAACAGAATCCAAGTACAAAGAACAAAGAAATGTACAGCACAGGAACAGGCCCTTCGGCCCTCCAAGCCCGTGCCGACCGTACTGCCCGACTAAACTACAATCTTCTACACTTCCTGGGTCCGTATCCTTCTATTCCCATCCTATTCATATATTTGTCAAGATGCCCCTTAAACGTCCCTATCGTCCCTGCTTCCACTACCTCCTCCGGCAGTGAGTTCCAGGCACCCACTACCCTCTGCGTAAAAAACTTGCCTCGTACATCTACTCTAAACCTTGCCCCTCTCACCTTAAACCTATGCCCCCTAGTAATTGACCCCTCTACCCTGGGGAAAAGCCTCTGACTATCCACTCTGTCTATGCCCCTCATAATTTTGTATACCTCTATCAGGTCGCCCCTCAACCTCCTTCGTTCCAGTGAGAACAAACCGAGTTTATTCAATCGCTCCTCATAGCTTATGCCCTCCATACCAGGCAACATTCTGGTAAATCTCTTCTGCACCCTCTCTAAAGCCTCCACATCCTTCTGGTAGTGTGGCGACCAGAATTGAACACTATACTCCAAGTGTGGCCTAACTAATGTTCTATACAGTACAGCCGGCTTAGAATGGAACAGAATCCAGGTACCACAGCCGGCTAGAATGGAACAGAATCCAGGTATCAGTCGGCGAGAATGTAACAAGAAACCAGGTACCACAGCCGGCTAGAATGGAACAGAATCCAGGTACCACAGCCGACTAGAATGGAACAGAATCCACTGCCACAGCCGGTTAGAATGGAACAGAATCAAGGCACCACAGCCGGCTAGAATGGAACAGAATCCACTACCACAGCCGGTTAGAATGGTACAGAATCCAGGTACCACAGTCGGCTAAAATGGAACAGAATCCAGCTACCACAGCCGGCTAGAATGGAACAGAATCCACGTACCACAGCCAGCTAGAATGGAACAGAATCCAGGTACGACGCCTGCTAGAATGGAACAGAATCCAGGTACCACAGCTGGCTAGAATGGAACAGAATCCACTCCCACAGCCGGTTAGAATGGAACAGAATCCAGGTACCACAGCCGGCTAGAATGGAACAGAATCCAGGTACCACAGCCGGCTAGAATGGGACAGAATCCAGGTACCACAGCCGTTGTTTAGTTGTGAGTTTAACTAAGCAAAAATCTTTTTGTAAATGTTGTTATGACTATTTCTAACTATATAAATGTAATCTTGAGTGTTTAAGTTTTCTTTACTTTTAAAAAATGTTTTAATTTAATATTTAAATTCTCCGAAAAGTGGTATCTGAATTCTTCAGTTCTTCTGTGTGGAGTCTGCACGTTCTCTTCGTGTCTTCGTAGGTTTCCTTCGGGTGCTCCTGTTTCCTCCCACAGTCCAAAAATGTACAGGTTAGATGGACTGAACAAAGAACAGTACAGCACAGGAACAGGCCCTTCGGCCCTCCAGCCCATGCCGACCATGCTGCCCGACTAAACTACAGTCTTCTACACTTCCTGGGTCAGTATCCCTGTATTCCCATCCTATTCATGTATTTGTCAAGATGCCCCTTAAATGTCACTATCGTCCCTGATTCCACCACCTCCTCCGGCAGCGAGTTCCAGGCACCCACTACCCTCTGCGTAAAAAACTTGCCTCGTACATCTACTCTAAACCTTGCCCCTCGCACCTGGCCGTGCTAAATTGCCCGTTAGTGTCCAAAAGATTAGGTGGGGTTACTGGATTGTGGGGATAGGGTGGAGGCGTGGTCTTAAGTAGGATGCTCTTTCCAAGGGCTGGTGCAGACTTCATGGGCCAAAGGGCCTCCTTCTGCCTGTAAATTCAATGATTATCACAAGAAAGTACAAATTGCAAATCGTTGTGATAGCTTGATCATGTTTCCCTTTGGGTTATGGTCAGCCCGGCAATTATCAGAACAGCCCGCTATCGTCTGTTGTTTCTCTCCCTCTCTTTTCTTTCATAGCAGGGCCGGTTTCACTCAGTTGGCCGGACAGCTGGTTCACGATGCAGAGTGAGACCAACAGTGCAGGTTCAATTCCTGTACTAGCTGAGGTTATTCATGAAAATCCTTCTCAACCTTGCAACTCGCCTGAGGTGTGTTGATCCTCAGGTTAAATCGTACCAGTCAGTTCTCCCCTAAAAGGGGAAAGCAGCCTATGATCACCTGGGACTATAATTTTTTTCTATTTGCGACCTTTCAATCTACAGGAACCATTCCAAAATGAATAGAATTTTGGAAGATGACCTCCTCCTTCTACACACTGGGACGTTGATCATCAGGGGCGAGATTCTCCGACCCCCCTGCCGAGTCGGAGAATCGCCGGGGGCTGGCGTGAATCCCGCCCCTGCCGGTTGCCGAATTCTCCGGCACCGGATATTCGGCGGGGGCGGGAATCACGCCGCACCGGTTGGCGGCCCCCCCTGCGATTCTCTGGCCCGGATGGGCCGAAGTCCCGTTGCTAAAATGCCTCTTCCGCCGGCGTAGATTAAACCACCTACCTTACCGGCGGGACAAGGCGGCGCGGGCGGGCTCCGGGGTCCTGGGGGGGGGGGGGGGGGGGGCGGGCGCGCGGGGCGATCTGGCCCCGGGGGTTGCCCCCACGGTGGCCTGGCCCGCACTCGGGGCCCACCGATCCGCAGGCGGGCCTGTGCCGTGTGGGCACTCTTTTCCTTCCGCCTTCGCCACGGTCTCCACCATGGCGGAGGCGGAAGAGACTCCCTTCACTGCACATGCGCGGGAATGCCATCAGCGGCCGCTAACGCTCCCACGCATGCGCCGCCCGGAGATGTCATTTCCGCGCCAGCTGGCGGGGCACCAAAGGCCTTTTCCGCCAGCTAGCGGGGCAGAAATTCATCCGGCGCGGGCCTAGCCCCTTAAGATTGGGGCTCGGCCCCCCAAGATGCAGAGCATTCCGCACCTTTGGGGCGGCGCGATGCCCGACTGATTTGCGCCGTTTTGGGCGCCAGTCGGCGGACATCGCGCCGATACCGGAGAATTTCGCCCCTGGTCCATGGGATTTATTAATGTTCAATTCCATTAATTCCTCCAGTAGATGAGTTGTGATATGGATCAATCACAATCTAAGTGTACGATGGAGCAGGCTCAAGGGTCTACTTTTGTTCTAATATAATGCAACTGAAAAATTAAAGATCATGTTAATATCAGGACTGCCCAGCTTGCAGTCAAAGAACAGAATTCCCTTTGCAGTTTTCTGTAACACCAGAACAGCACATGAGCAGTTTAACCTACTCTCATCAAACAGTAGCATGACACATGAGATAGCCTTTCTAAGGATTTGCTGACCTGAAAATACCGCCTCCAATACCAATGCCGAGGATCCATCAACATTTTTAGGATCAAAGGCAACAAACACAGTAACTGACCTGCTCTCCTGTAGTTAATGATTTATCGAATCATACAATCGATACAGTGCACATGTGCGCGTTAGCCCACTGAGTCTGCCCTGGCCCTCCAAAAGAGCAACCTGCCTCCACCACCCTATCCTTGTAACCCCACCTAAGTTGCACATTGGGGACGGTGGGATTAAGCCGGAGCACCCGGAGGAAATCCATGCAGACACAAGGAGAATGTGTAAACTCCACACAGTCACACCAAGGCCGGAATTGAACCCGAGTCCCTGGCGCGGTGAGGCAGCAGTGCTAACCACTGTGCTACTATGCCACCCAATCATTCTAGAATCTTTTCTTCACTTCAGTTCTATCCTTAATGCCTCTTAAATACAAGTAATATCACAAACCTGAAGTCACAGACTCATTTACAGTACAGAAGGGGGCCATTTGGCCCATCAAGTCTATGGCAACCTATTGTAGGGCAATCCAGTCAGTTCCATTGCACTACTGTATCCCCGTAACCCTGCATCTCTTGCCAAAGCCTTAAATCAGTGTTGCCCCAGTCATTGTACTATCAGCTAGTGGAAAAGGTTTTTCCTTGTCCAAACCGGTCAATCTTGTACATTTCCATCAAATCTCCCTTCAATGTTCTTTTCTCCAAGGAGAACAATACTAGTTTGTCCAACGTAACCTTGTAGCTACAATCTTCCACCCTTAGAACCATTCTGGTACATCTCTGAATCCTTTCAAAGAACCACACATCTTCCTTAAATGTTATGACCAGAACCGGATGCAATACGCTAGCTGAGGCGTAAACAGAGCTTTTCAAGGTTCAGCATACCTTCCTTGCTTTTGTTTTCAATATCTCTATTCATGAAGCTGAAGATCCCATATACTTTGCCAATATGTCCGGCCACCTTCAAAGATCAATGCACATGCACCGCCAGGTTCCTCTGTCCCTGCATACTCTTTAAATCTATGCTATTTAGTCTATTTCTTCTCTCTATCCGTTCTGCCAAAATGCATCAATTCATACTTAATATTAATTTCCATCTGCCTCCCATCCTACTTTCTTTTTAAAAATTCATTTATGGGATGTGGGCATCTATCGTTAGGCCAGCATTTATTGCCTTTCAGAAGGTGGTTGGGAATTGCCTGCTTGAACCGCTGTTGTTCCAGGATTTTGACCCAGTGACAGTGAAGGAAAAGAGATATATTTCCATGTCGGGGTGGTGAATGACTTGGAGGGGAACCTCCAGGTGGTGGGGTTCCCAGATATCTGCTGCTCTTATCCTTCTAGATGGTAGTGATTGTGGGTTAGGCAGGTGCTGCCTAAGGAACCTTGGTGAGTTACTGCAGTGCATCTTGTAGATGGTACACAGAGCTGCCACTATTCGTTGGTGATGGATTGAATGTTTATGGAGGGGGTAGCAATCAAGCGGACTGTTTTGTCCTGGATAGGGTCAAGCTTCTTGAATGTTGTAGGGCAGCACGGTAGCATTGTGGATAGCACAATTGCTACACAGCTCCAGGGTCCCAGGTTCGATTCCGACTTGGGTCACTGTCTGTGCGGAGTCTGCACATCCTCCCCGTGTGTGTGTGGGTTTTCTCCGGGTGCTCCGGTTTCCTCCCACAGTCTAAAGATGTGCAGGTTAGGTGGATTGGCCATGATAAATTGTCCTTCGTGTCCAAAATTGCCCTTAGTGTTGGGTAGGGTTACTGGGTTATGGGGATAGGGTGGAGGTGTTGACCTTGGGTAGGGTGCTCTTTCCAAGAGCCGGTGCAGACTCGATGGGCCGAATGGCCTCCTTCTGCACTGTAAATTCTATGATGATGAGCTGCACCCATCCAGGCAAGTGGGGAGCATTCCATTACGTTCCTCACTTGTGCTTTGTAGATGGTGGATAAGCTCTTTTTGGGGTGGGGGGTGTGATGGTGGATAAGCTCTTGGGGGGGGGGTCCTACTCGCTGTAGGAATCCTAGCCTTTGACCTAACCTGGTAGCCAGTTTTTATATGGCAAGTTCAGTTCAGTTTTTGATCAATGGTAACCCCCAGGATGTTGATTGTGGGAGATTCAGCGATGGTAATGGCATTGAATGTCAAGGGGCGGTGGTTAGATCCTCTCTTGTAGGAGATGAATAGTGTCTGGCACTTGTGTGGCATAACGTAACTTGCCACTTGTCAGCCCAAGCCTGGATATTGTCCAGGTCTTGCTGCATTTAGACATTATCTGAGGAGTCGTGAATGTTGTGCAGTTATCTGCGAACATCCTCACTTCTGTGTTTATGATGGAAGGGAGATCATTGATGAAGCAGCTGAAGATGGTTTCACTGTTTCAGGCGATTCATATCATCTTCATTTTTTGTCACTCTTCCAAGTTTACAATCCAAGATACAAGTCATGTGAAAATGGAAATGAGAGTAGTATTTATAAGGTAGCTATTTCAACCGTCTTGCATAAAAGGAAGACGGTGTATGTGAAATGTTCAGACTATTACCTGACACTGTATTGGTGTTGGCTGTGTGTATTCCGACTTTCGGATCTGGTGCATCAACTGCTCATCAAAGCCAAAGTGAGCAAAACTACTGCAAGGTTTTGGAGGGTCCGCACCAGAGACCTGTGGAGGAAGAAATTCTGTTACGTTAAATACGGTTCAAATTAAGAGTATTGCACATAAATTCAGCTAGACAATTTTAGAACAAACATTTTTGATGATTTTTTTCTCAATTGCATGTTTGTGAGCATGTTACTCTTCCGTAAGCTGTGGAATGTGTACACCTAAAACACTGAAATACCAATTCCAGCAAGACAAGAAACAATATTCTATGCAACTACTTGAGCACTGCAGAGATACTGGGCGGGATTCTCCCCTACCCGGCGGGACGGAGTGGCGTGAACCACTCTGGCGTCGGGCCGCCCCAAAGGTGCGGAATCCTCCGCACATTCAGGGGCTAGGCCCGCCCCGGAGTGGTTTGTGCCCCGCCAGCTGGCAGGAAAGGGGCTTGGCGCCACGCCAGCCGGGGCTGAAGGGACTCCGCCAGCCGGCGCAGGTCCGCGCATGCACTGGAGCGTCAGCATCTGCTGACGTCATCCCCGTGCACACGCACATGGAGTCACTTCCGCACCGGGAATGGCGGATAACCACGGCATCCGGTGGGGAATGAATAGAGTGCCCCCCACGGCACAGGTCCGCCCGCGGATCGGTGGGCCCCGACCATGGGCCAAGCCACCGTGGGGGCACATCCCAGGGCCAGGTCCCTCCCCGACCACCTCAATAACCCTGGAGGCCGCTCGTGCTGCCAGGTCCTGCCGGTAAGGGCCCAACTCCAATTTATGCCGGCGGGACAGGCTACAGGCGGGCGAAACTTCGGCTCATCGCGGGCCGGAGAATTTGGGCGGCCCCGGGGCCCATTGAGCTGCGCCGGAGCCCGCCATTCGCCGAGGGGGGCTGCGCGACTCACGCACGCCAGTTTTTGGGGGGGTGGGAGAATTCGGAGGCCGGCGGGGGCAGGATTCACGCCGCCCCCCCCCCCCCCGGCGATTTTCCGACCCGGCGGGGGGTCGGAGAATCTCGCCCACTATAGCAAACATGTACCTGTGCAGGATGACAAAAAGCAGACTGCAGACTTGAACTATCCAGGCAGAGCCATCAGTTTTCTGTTACCAGTGGAAATTTAATTTAAAAAGACTGCATGCACTGTGGTGCAGTCATATGTGCATGGATAAACCTGAAGGCAGTCTCTCACAATTTGCCAGTTTACTGGACAGCTGGTTCGTGACAGGAGTGATGCCAACACCGCTGGTTCAATTCCCGTACCGGCTGAGATTATTTATGAAGGCTCTGCCTTCTCAACCTTGGCCCGCGTAGGAGGTGTGGTGACCCTCAGGTTAAATCACCACCAGCCAGCTCTCAAAGGGAAGGGTTCCCGATGGTTCTCTAGGACTGGGATGACATTTACATTCCTTTTAACCAGTCACAATGGTGCTATACCAAATCTCACTGTCAAGACCAATTTCTAAAGAATAGGCAACTGGAATCTAACTAGTATGGCGGAATGGAACCAATATGTTCAACTCAATCAACTTTATCTTGTTACAAACTTAGCTGTTTTTTTAAAGTTAATGTTCCTTTAACGATTCTAAAATATTTGTTTCATATCGCAGAAGTGCAGAAGAGGCCATTCACCCCATGGTCGCTGCACTGGCTCTCTGAATTCACTTAGTGCCATTCTCTTGCCTCCACCACATAATCCTCCACCCATTCATCCTCTCCACCAACAATCTTTTCAACCTGAGCAGGTTTCAAAATACAGCTCACCTTCTGGAAGCTCCAAAGGAAGAATCTAATCATATTATACTGGACCACAGAGTGCTAAAGGCTGCACTGGCCGTTTGGTCATAGAAAATGGCAGATGTAATTCCCAGCCAAAGTCAATGGCTGCCTCTTCCAAATATTCTGAAGCTGTACATAGACTGCATATTTCAAACACTTAAGCCTACATTATTCTTTATCACACAATGAGATTGTGCAGGGGTTTAATCCATTTAGCAGATCTTGGTCTTTTATATTCTTTACACAACAGTATAGCAATACCGTTACACCATTGACCCCCTATAAACGTGTACCTAATGGTTTTTTCGATCAATACTTTGATGAAACAAACCAGAGAATGGGCTATTCTAGACTGGGTACTGTACAAGGAGAAAAGATTGAAAAATGGATGAGAAAGGTGGCACAGCGGTTAGCATTGCTGCCTCACAGCGCCAGGGACCTGGGTTTAATTCTGGCCTTGGGTGACTGCCTGTGTGGAGTTTGCACATTCTCCCAGTGTCTGCCTGGATTTCCTCCGGGTGCTCTGGTTTCCTATCACAGTCCAAAGATGTGCAGGTTTGGTGGATCGGCCATGCTAAATTGCCCCTTAAGTGTCCAAAGGTTAGGTGGGGTTACGGGGATAGGGCAAGGTAGTGGACCCAGGGAGGGTGTTCTTTCAGAGGGTGGTTGCAGATTTGATGGGCCGCATGACCTTCTTTTGCACTGTAGGGATTCTATGATTCTATTCTATGATTCTAACATGACCATTCACATGACACTAAACTGGTCAGAGACAACCTTCAGTAGTTTGATCAACCTCAACCAAACTGCTACTTGAGTTCTAAGATTAGATGCAGACCAAACTGACATTTTTAGTAAAACTCAGCATTTTGCTAACTGCCTGTCAAAATAATAATGTAAAGCATTAGTAGATGGAATTCCATACTTACTCTCAAGTTCAGTTTCTGCCGGAGTTCAGCTAATGGTATGAGTGAAAGTTTCACCAATTCTTCATGCTCAATGTAGAAATTCTTCTCAAATGGCTGGTACTCAATCTAAAAGATTTACAAGTTACAAGTCATTTCAACAGAATGCTTAAAGTGACAAATTACTAAAATCTGATGTTGATCTTTTGTCAAAAATGTTCTCGTCTGTTTCCTGGATTGGATGCAGTTTTATAATAATATCCAATGATGTTATACATTCACTAAACAGCACAAAATCTCCAGATTAGTGAGAACCGCCTGAAGGTAAGAAGGATTGAGCAGTCTCAGAAGATTGGTCTTTATTATAATGTGAGGAGCAAAACCCTCTTAGTCCAAATATGCTTTCAACAAATATGTCCACAAATTAAAGACTGGAGAGCTAGTTACAGCAGTGAGGTTTTACTTTTTGAGTTCGGAAAGAACTCAGATTGTGATAAGGCGCCACTGTTGACCACATGTTTAAGAACTTGAGTTTGGTACAGTTTCAATCCAGTTTTCCATGGATCCATTAACACAAACTGCTCATAATTCAATAATAACCAGGTTCTCTCAATAATGTCTCATAATGGCAAGTTGATGTGGATTTTTCTGAAAAAAAACTTAATTTTTCATGTCACTCTATTATCTTTGTCAGAAAGATAGTCAGCCGATCATAAATGTCACAACATTAATTGCCCCTCCAACAAATGCATTTCCTCATATCCATAGGGATGAGTTAAACATTCCAGGTGAAATCAAAGATCCAATCTGCCCCATCAGTCGAGGCTATTATTTACAGCAGACATCTGTCCAACAGGTTCATTTTCAAGGGGATCAACAGTCAGACATTGTACAACTAAGAACTTTTTCAGATTTCTGCTTACCTCCGTATGGTCAATAGAAGGCAATGGATCAATTACTTTTTTCTGTGGAGGTATGGGATTACCATCGCTGTCATATTCAATATCATCCTCCTCCTCCTGAATCACACCAGCGTTAGGATTTTCAGCCATGTACCGAAAGTAGGCTTCCTGCACATAAGTAATCCACAAGTCAAACTGGAGAGAGAACGCATCACTGCTCAGTGTACTGAACACTTCCTCGATCTAGATCAACCCCTGAAAAATACAATACTTTCAAGCAGTATTCACTAAATAGATCAAATTGATTTAAGAGTATTGAACACACAAAAAAACCTATGAATAGGGCAAAAAGTCTTTGGTAGGGCACTCACTCTGAAAGGACAGGCATTGAAACCAGTTTGCAGTGCCAGTCACCTGCCGCAAAACACTGGTAGTTGTTCATTGAGGGCAAGGATTTTCTCCATGAATTGTGTGCAGTATAATCATCATCCTGTGCTTTCTAAATGCACAGTGCACTCACACAATCAGGTGAATATTCTGTGTGCGCTTTCTCTTGATGTTATTATTCTCTCCTTTTCAATGATCCCTTTTTATCCTGCAATTAATTTTTATCCACACTATTAATTTGTTTCTCCTGTTCTCCTTTTGAAGACATCTTTTCTGCTCCTATTTCCATCCATTCCGAGCTACATTATCTATTATTTCTGGTTATTGCTCTGGCTATCATTATGTACACCCTCTATCCTTGGGGATCAGCAGCAGTATGGAATGCAAGCAGCATCACAGTAGAACTTGTTTAGTTAATGGAAGGACAGGACCAGTGTGCTGATTCCCTGACTGTCCCAGTGACAGAATGATACACCCTGGCTTTCATGATACTGACAAATGTCAAAAAAGGGCAATTAAAATCACTCTAAATCAGCTGTTGCAAAAACTGCTATATTTTTTTAAAACGCTCGAAAGATGGAACTTTGTAAGGTTGTCAGAACAGTACCATCAAATGAACTTGGAAGTACTTTGGATCTAGTCAGTAAGCAGATTTAAAAAAACACATGGCAAATTGCTCACTTGGTTTGTTGTAAAACCCAGAAACAATTTTACTTTACAATATAAGCCATATAATTGTGTCACACAAACATTTTGGGAATCTGCAGTCACAGGAGGAAACAATTTGTGGTTTCTATGTGTGTTCTGAAAGAAGAACCACTCTTGAAACAACAGCTACATACTGACTGGATCAGCCATACAGTTCCAGCATTTTCTGTCCCCCCCCCCCACCACCACACACACACAATTTGCTCCTTCGGCATTATTTAGTTCTACTGCTCTCCCTACTCCACATTTCCGTTACTTCAGCCACGTTTTTCCCTCCTTTCTAATAAGCCCAGGTCTATACCTCCTCTCCTTCAACAGAACATCTCCCCATACTTTTCCCTCAAATATTTTGGTCTTTTCTCACTTCATACCCATCTGCCCCTTTTCCAAAACACCACCAATTTGCTCAGCCACTTCGGTCCCTCCCTCTCCCCTTCAGTCTCATAGGGTTGGATTTTTGTGGAGGGACCTTTTAAAAATAATGGATGGGATCTGGATCTGATGTTCCACCCTGATTTCCAGCACACATTTTCATGGGTAGGGGATAGGGTGTGAAGCACACATGGGGGAATCCCAAACTCAGCTGGGCCATTTAAATTTAGTGCTCAGGACAAGCAGAAGTGATTTTCACTCCAGGAATGGTCACAACTTGCAGTACATGTGCCACAACTTTGTGATGGAGCCATAAATGCTGGTGAAGAGTGTATAAATTATGTTGAACTGCTGAGCTGTCCAGAGGTTTAAATCCCATGCGTGTTAAATTTTGAAAGAAAAACTGCCTGTCTATGACTCAGTGATAAAAAAAACTGTTGCAGGGGTTTCAATGGATGTTTGTTGCTATAACCTTAAGGGCTACCACTGTACATTATTATGGCTTGAAGGTTTCCATAACCTGTCATTATAACAGTTGGGAGGGGAGATAGAGTAAAGCTTTCAAAAAAGCAAAGTAGTGCAGATGCTGGAATCTGAAACAATAAACAGAAAATACTGGAAAAAGTTAGCAGGTCTGACAACATCTATGGAGAGAGAAAAATAAATTTAAAGCACCCAATTCATTTTTCCCAGTTAAGGGGCAATTTAACGTGGTCAGTCTACCGATGCTGCACATCTTTAGGTTGTGGGGATGAGACCCACACAGACACCGGGATCGATCTTGGTTCCTGGCGCTGTGAGGCAGCAGTGCTAACCGTGCTGCCCCAGGAAAATAACTTAACGTTTCGAATTTGCATGACTCTTCTTCAGAGCTTATGGGAGGGAAAATGTGATGGATTATATACTGTACAAGCAGAGGTGGCGCAGAGTAGATCAGTAATTAGTGGGGGCTAGGAGAGATTGCCACAAAGATGTGCAGGTCATGAGACAGAGGAAGGCAGGAGAAGGTGCTAGTAGTGGTTTAAAGACTACTTGAATAATAAAGTTTAGTGCTCAGTGAAGGTGAAACTTAAGAACAAGTGCAGCACGGTAGCACAAGTGGTTAGCACTGTGGCTTCACAGCACCAGGGTCCCAGGTTCAATTCCCCGCTGGGTCACTGTCTGTGCGGAATCTGCACGTTCTCCCCGTGTCTGCGTGGGTTTCCTCCGGGTGCTCCGGTTTCCTCCCACAGTCCAAAGACGTGTAGGTTAAGTGGATTGGCCATGATAAACTGCCCTTGGTGACCAAAAACATTAGGAGGGGTTGTTGGATTACGGGGATAGGGTGGAAGTGAAGGTTTAAGTGGGTCGGTGCAGACTCGGTGGGCTGAATGGCCTCCTTCTGCACTGTATGTTCTATGTTCTATGGACGTGACAGTGACCTGGTGGGGGAGTTTTTTTTGCATTGGAACAAAAAAATGTTTTGGATATTTTAAAAAGGGTCACGATGGAGGAGAACGGTCAGTCTGAAGTTGCTGAACTCAAATGTTGAGTCCTGAGGGCTGTAATGTGTTTAATTGGTAGATGAGGTGCTACTGCTCCAGTTTAAATTGGATTTACTGGGCTATTGCAGCAGGCCAAGTACAGACATGTGGGCATAAGAGCAAGCTACAGAGCTGAAATACCAAGCGACAGGAAGGTCAGGGTCATTCCTGCGGGCTGAGCAAAGTTGTTCTGCAAAGCAGTCACCCAATCTGTATTTAGTCTCCCAATGTAGAAGAGACTGCATTGGGAACGACGAATACAGTTGAGCACATTTAAAAAAAATTTGTTCATGGGATGTTGGCATGTTGCCCATTCACGAGAGCATTTAAGTCAACCACATAATGCGGATCGGGAGTCACATATATGCCAGACCAGTTAAGGATGACAGATTTCCTTCCCTAGACGACACTAGTGAACTATTTAGAGAAATTGAAGGAGGTTGCTTCACCTGAAAGGAGTGTTTGGGGCCTTGAACAGTGAGGAGGTGAAGGGGCAGGTGTCGCACTTTCTGCTATTGCAACGGAAGATGCTATGGGAATGGGACGAGAAAGGAGTGGTGACCCAGCGGTCCATGTGAAATGCTGATGGTGGGGTGAGGGGAAGGTGTGTTTATTGGTGGCATTATGCTGGACTAGGCAGAAATAGCAGAGGATGATCCTTTGAATGTGGAGGCTGGCAGGGTGGAAAGTGAGGAAAAAAGGGGACACTGTCATCGTTCTGGGAGGGAGGGGAAGGAGTGAGGACAGAAGTAAGCAGACATGTCAGAAGCATCATTTGCGATGGTGGCATAATCGGAACAGATGCGATGGAGGCGAAGAAACTGGGAGAATTGGAAGATGCCTTACAAGGAGTGGGGTGTAAGAAACTGTAGCCGAGGTAGCTGTGGGAATTGGTGTGTTTGTAATCCGTGGGCGGCAAGGTAGCACTGTTGCTTCACAGCGACAGGGACCCGGGTTCGATTCCCAGCTTGGGGTTCTGTGCGGAGTCTGCACGTTCTCCCAGTGTCTGCGTGGGTTTCCTCCGGGTTCCTCCCACTAGTCGCGAAAGACGTGCTTGTTGAGGTAAATTGGACATTCTGAATTCTCCCTCTGTGTACCCGAAGAAGCGCCAGAGTGTGGAGACTAGGGGATTTTCACAGTAACTTAATTGCAGTGTTAATGTAAGCCTACTTGTGACACTAATAAAGATTATTATTATTGTAATGAACATGGGTGGTCAGTCTATCACTGGAAATGGAAACAGAGAGGTCAAGAACGGGAAGGGAAGTGTCCGAGATGGACCATGTGAAGCTGCGAAAGGGGTGAAAATTGGAAGCAAAATCAATAAGGTTTTTCCAGGTCCAGACGAGAGCATGAAACAGCATTGATACAGTCATCGATGTAACAGAAAGAGAGTTGTGGGAGCGTGCCTGAGTCTGACTGGAAGAAGTTCTACAAAACCCACAAAACGACAGGCATAACTGGGACCCAGACAGGTACCCATGGCCACACCGTATATTTGCAAGTGTGACAAGTTAATGGGGAAATTGTTGGGCGACAGAACAAGTTTAGCCAGGTGGAGGAAGGTGGTGGGCAGGGATTGTTTGGGCCTCTGCTCAAGGAAGATGCAGAGAGCCCTCAGACCTTCCTCGTGGGGGCTGGAGGTGTAGAAGGATTGGACATCCTTATGAAGAGGAGGCAGTTAGGACAAGGAAACTGGAAACTATTGATATGACGTAGAGCATCAGAAGAAACACAAATATAGGTGGGAAGAGACTTGGGCAAAGGGGAGAGATGATGGAGCTAAGAGAGGAAGAATTGAATTTTGTGGGGCAGGAACAGGTTGATACAGTTTGTCTACCACGGCTGTCCCGTATGTAGATTTTGGGAAAGTGGTAGAAGCGGGCTGTGCGAGGTTGGGGGACTATGAGCTAGGAAACTGGAATGAAGATCTCCGGAGACGTTGAGATCAGTGACAGTTCTGAAACAATGACTTGATGTTTGGTAATGGGGTCATGGTCCATGGGGAGTTTCTAAGAGTTGGCACTCAGCCTCTGCGAAGGTAGCGGTCAGTTTGATTGACAGCTATTAAGTGGATATTAAAGGATTACCTGTCTTTAATTTGGGGTTATGAATAAAAATGTTTATTTTTATACAGAATTAAACATTTGAGAGAATTTTAATGCATGGAATGTGCTTTCATGAATGAAAGTTTTTTTTAAAGAGTCAGAAATGTATCTCATTTAATCTCAGCATGGCTCCCAAGATCTGCACATAATGAATATTGGGTAAGTTGGGGGATAGAAGGACAAAGGAAGGCGAAGGGGTTGGGGGGAAGTTTAGCATGAGCTGTCACTAAGTTGGCATGGGGGGCTATGGGTTGAGGGAGGTCATGAGGTGAAATGGCATGGGATGGCATGATGGACCATTGGGGCGGGGTGGAGGGGCATGGGTTGGCACAGATAAGGCATTAGTCGGGGCATGGCGTGGTGAGGGCTAAAGGTCCTAATATTAAATAATAATTCACTGAGAAATGAGGTGGGCCTGGCATTGATCAGCCACCGTCGCCACTGCCAAACTGCTTTCGGAGTCAGTGGGCCCAACTCCAGCATGCACCCATCCCTCAGAATGAAGATCGCACCTTTAAAAGCATTTTTTCCCCGAGGCAGGCACGCCAAGCTGGGTTATTTAGTGACTCCAGTCACCTGCCTGTATTATGAAAATCCAGCCCAGTCTCTGTCCATCCCCATCTCATTGCTTCCTCTGTTCTTGTCCCAGACTGTTACTCCCTGCCACCATGTAGCTTCCCACTCTGCTGCTCCCTCCCTGTCATGTCAAACCCCACCCAGTCATAAATCTCCATTCCCATTCCACCCTGTCTGTCTCTCAGTCCCTCTCCATCCCTCCCTTCTTCCCTCTAACTATCAAATTCCCTCCCATATCCCCTCCATAAGTTCTGTGTTTCTTGCTCACTCTCCTCTTTCTCTTCCCCACCCTGCCTTCAGTGCGTCTGTTGTTATTTCTGCAATATTTCCCTCTTCCAATTGTTTTTACTTTATCATAGAATTTACAGTGCAGAAGGTGGCTATTCGGCCCATCGAGTCTGCACGGCCCTTCCAAAGAGCACCCTACTCAAGCCCACGTCTCTCCCCTATCCCTGTAACCCAGTAACTCCCACTTAACCTTTTTGGACACTAAAAGCAATTTAGCATGGCCAATCCACCTAACCCGCACATCTTTGGACTGTGGGAGGAAACCGGAGCACCAGGAGGAAACCCACGCAGACACGGGAGAACGTGCAGACTCCTTTAATCTTCTGCTTTTCTATACCTCACCTGCCGCCTTTCTTTCACTGCACGATTTCTCTCTCTTTTTTTCCTCCCTTTTCGCCGCCTCCTCTTCCTTTCGCCCCATAACCCCAAATTTTGTCGTGCTAATTTTTTAACATGCTAATTTCCTCCTGCACTCACCTCATTCATGCCGGTGCAGACTCGATGGGCCAAATGGCCTCCTTCTTGGAAGGATGTGGAGGCTTTAGAGAGGGTGCAGAAGAGATTTACCAGAATATTGCCTGGTATGGAGGGCATTAGCTATGAGGAGCGGTTGAATAAACTCGGTTTGTTCTCACTGGAACGACGGAGGTTGAGGGGCGACCTGATAGAGGTCTACAAAATTATGAGGAGCAAAGACAGAGTGGACAGTCAGAGGCTTTTCCCCAGGGTAGAGGGGTCAATTACTAGGGGGCATAGGTTTAAGGTGCGAGGGGCAAGGTTTAGAGTAGATGTACGAGGCAAGTTTTTTTACACAGAGGGTAGTGGGTGCCTGGAACTCGCTACCGGAGGAGGCGGTGGAAGCAGGGACGATCGTGACATTTAAGGGGCATCTTGACAAATACATGAATAGGATGAGAATAGAGGGATACGAACCCAGGAAGTGTAGAAGATTGCAGTTTAGTCGGGCAGCATGGTCGGCACGGGCTTGGAGGGCCGAAGGGCCTGTTCCTGTGCTGTACTTTTCTTTGTTCTTTATTTTGTTCTTCTGCACTGTAAATTCTATGATTCTATTTGTTTATTTCTGTAGTCACCAATTGGTATTTGTGAGATCAGACATGGCTATGTAGAGAAAGCACTGATTCATGCAGCTGAGGGAAGTTGCTCTATGATAGTCAATCAGGAAGAAATACTATCACTGCTGTCCTTTCCTTTTGATTAGAAATATTGTAGGATCCGTGACAAAAAATAGAAAATAGAAAATCTTAGAAAAATAAAGCAAAAATTGTACCTCTTGTACCTGGTTACACCCACAGTTAGACAGATCAGCAGAAGGTAAATCAGAAACTGTAATCAACAGAATGATCTACCTTTTACTCAGTAAGCCCAAGAAGTAGCACATGGGCAGAACTTGCATTAACGAAACCCTTCAAGATATGAGGGGTATAGTTTAGGTCAGCTCACTGATTCTTTTTACTCTTTGAAAATAGTAGGGGTTTCTAAGAAGAAACAAATTATTAATAAAACTACGTTTTAAAAAACTTTTTCCCGGGTCTGAATTATAAGATGACAGAGATCTTCTGTTACTTTACACACATAGAATTCTTACACTGCAGCCAAGAGTTAGCACCAAGTCATTGATATGGTTCTCAGTTGACACTTTGAGCATTTTTCATAAGTCAAGAAAGTCCTTTCATTGATAAGTGGAAATTCAATCAAAACATCTGGCAGAGGGAGATGGTCCAATGACAACCTCTGTTGTCACAGGACACCGTAACAACCATCTGAACCACAGGTAACTGCTAGGATTGTAAATATGGAGCTCCACTAGCAACTAGATGTTGCTGCTCCAGAGCAGTAATCCTCCAAAAATAATCTAGATGGAGCAGGAAAGCAGAAGTCACTGCCATAATGTGGGCCAGACTTATGGAAAAACCTCAAGACACAAAGTGAAATTAAGCGCCTTTTGGAAATGTGGCTACATACCAAGAATTGATCCAGACCAAAGGCTACAGTGAATACACAACAATCTGCATTATGTACTTAACAATACATTCAATATTATATCAATCTTTTCAGTATATTCAAGAAAGACAGCACAAGAACTCACATGGTCATCTTCCTCTTCAATGTCATCCCTTATACCCCTGCAAAAACAAAGGGAAAAACCAACTCCCTACAAGTGTTCAACAGACCCAGCACGAATGCAGCAAAGCATGAAATGATCACAGTGTGAAAACACCAAGAAGTTCCTAGTTTCTTGAAAATCTTTACACATTTTGCTCCTGTTTTAAAATCAGGGAAATACAAATGCCAAAATGATTCTTCTGTTAAGCAGATTTTCCAATAACATGGACATTTCTGTGCAGTATCTTTCTTCAGGGACAAATCCATTTTAATTACATTAAACAGTAACAATATTCTACAAAGTAATTCTAGCAGGCTACATTTTATTTGATTGTATTACATAATTTAAAACATACCTGAATAGCATTTATTGCTGTGAACGTTAGATGCATACCAAAGAAATGTTCTTGGATGACATGACTGCACTCAAGTTGCAAAAAATCCAACTATGAAGTGCTAATGGTGAGTCAGCCGTAGTTCTTAGCAGCTTCAATGTTATTTCTTTTAAGTGAACACATTTAAACTGATTTGTTTTCTACCTCATCAATATTCAAACTATGTGGCATTGTCATAAATCTGAACAGATTAGATCGATATTCTCAACTACCCTTGCTGCATGGTTAAAAACCATCACACGTATTAAAGAAACGTTTATGGGGATATTAGCTATAATTTATAAAGCGTGCTAATAATGATGCACTGATCTTAGTGCCTTTTCGCTACCCTTTTTCAATATGCCTTAGCCTTCTGCCCAAGATAGGGAATTGGGAAGTTTTTCTTTGTCTGCCCTATTTAAGCCTGTCAGAACTTGTACAGCTTTCAAATCACCCCTCAATATTCTTTGCTCCAAGGATAATAACTCCAGATCTCTCATCCTTGGAACCATTCTGTTAAATCTCCTCTGCACCCCGCCCCCTCTTAAGACCCTCACATCCTTCCTGAAATGCAGTGACCAGAATGAGATTAAATACTCTCATTATGGTCTAACCAGAGCTTTATAAAAGGTGCAACATATCTTTCTTGCTTTTGTACTCAACCTGATATGCTTTGCTAAACAGTCTCTCAATATGTCCTGTCACCTTCAAAGATCAACCCACAAAAACCCTCAAATCTCAGTCCCAGAACATTCTTAAAAACTGTGCCATTACATTTAGATTATCCCTCCTTATTCCTTCTGTCAAAATGCATCACCTCACACTTCTCTGTATTAAATTCTGTCTGTAAATTCCACTGGCCAACTATGTCCTTTTTACAGCTATTACGATCCCAGACCAGACCCCAACAGTGGCTCGGATACTGGACCAAAACCCCAATATTTTATTTTGAAAGACTGTGTGGAAAGGGTACTTCGCTCCAGGAATGATCGCACGGAAAATAGGGATGTGGTATTTTAAAACAAAACTTTATTATTCACACAACATTCTCTTTAACATCACACCCGAAAATAGCTTACAATTATCCTTTAAACAATACAACTAAATACAGTAAATACAATACCCTTACTTACTATCTCTGATCCCAATTAAACAACAAGAAAGGGGGGAAAAAAAGCATACAGCTCTCAATCCATCCCAATGGCACATCCCAATGACTGTTAGAATTCCTGCAGATTCTGGCTGGATGTCTTTGAAAAGCTGTTTCAACTGGTCTATTTCAGCTTTCCTCTTATCCTCAGGTAAGTCTGCTTTGCTTTAAATACTATTACTCCTTTTTTTAAGACTATCCTACTGTGAGATACTGATGTCTAAAGTCGTCAGATCAGAACGCAACTCAAAAAACCTTCTCAAAATGTGCAAATACCTTAGTTCCATACAGAAATTATATCATCTCCCCAAGCTGAAAACAAATTAACTCCTCAGGAACTCTCCCTAGCCAAACAACATTGCATTAGCCCAGGCTGCTTTTACTCTGGTCAACTTCATTTCTGGCACCTAAAAGCTTTCTGGTCTTGCAAAACAAGATTCTTTTCAAAAACATAACTACTGCAATCAAACACACACTAACCCCAAGCTTTTAACCCTTAAATTTCCAAATATTTATAATGCAACATATCTAAAATTCTGCATTTGTTATACAGTCAGTTGGTACCATCCACACTGTCTGCTACATCTCCAAGTTTGTACCATCAATAATTTTAAAACTTTACTCTATATTTTAAAACTTTACTCTGTATTCAATATACAAGTCAATTAATAAAAAGCAGTGGTCCTAGCATTGATGCTTGGGGAAACACAGCTATCTACCATTCTCCAGTTTAAAAAAACAACCATTAACATGACTCACTGTTTTCTGTTCTCGAGTCTATTGGGTGCAATATTCCAGCTGAACCCAAACTCCAGTGATTCACACAAATTTAACGTAACTTCCTTGTTCTTGTACGCTATACCCCTATTAATAAATCATTTACGTTCTCTCCAGACTTCATTTCCAAATCAGAGCTGGAGATGGATTTTAATGGAGCTCAACCCGAGGACCACATTTAACAGCTTGTTCTCTGTGCTGTTGCTCACTCGGTTCTGAGTCAAGACTGCTTGAGCATAGTTCATTACAGAAACCTTGCATTTGACAGATGGGCGGGCACGTTTACCCAACTAGCCAGTCCAGGATTTAAACCCAAGTGCCAGAGAGATAAAAAATCGATACCAGTGCAATATGCAAATTTAACCTAGCTTGAACATTCCTTCCTCCAATCAATCACACTAATCTTGTTAGAAGGGGCTCACTCTGAATTATTCATGTACCCACATCTCTCGAATTTACAATATTAAAATGCTCCTTCCCTCGCCATAGAAGTAGAGCAGCTGAATGTGCAAAGTGGCAAGCATCCTAATGCTGCAAAAACATGCGTTTTAAAACTTTTGTGAAAACATTAATATCCTTCATCCCACACTGGACAACATTTACTAACAATTACATCCTGAGTAGCTTTTCTGTAAGTTATGTCAGTGTGTGTTCAATAATGAAACCAAACCAATTGGAACTCATCTTATGTTTAAATGCCTCAGGAAATCTATTTTTATTTCACTTTGCTGACATTCTACAGTATTCTTTTTTGCATATTATGGAGGATGAGAAAATTTATGGCCATGAAGGAGGCCATTCTGACCATCGTGTGCACGTCAGCTCTCTGTAGAGCAAATCAGTCAGTCTATTTCCCCTGCTCTATCCCCATAGTGCTGATCTAATTTCCTTCATTTATCGTCTCCACATCCACCACCTTCTGCAATGGGGTCCAGGTCTTTACCACTCGCTGTGTAAAAAAGGTCGTCCTCTACATCTCTTGGCCAAAATCTTAAGTGTGCCCCGAGTCTTTGTAAAATCATGTCCTTGTAAATCATATAATGGGAACAGCTTTTCTTTGTCTACCTTCCCTGAACCTTGTTTATATAAAGTATATGCACCTCCATCCAAAGAGAACATACCCAGCTTCTCCAATCTAATGCTAAAGGCCCGCATCCCCTGAACATTAGGGTAAACCTGCTCAGCACGCACCAAGGACATCATATCCTTCCGAAAGTGTGGTGACCAGAATTGGACGTAATACCCCAGTTACGGTCCAACCAGAGCATGCACTCATACTTGTCTCTGTGGAGTGTAAAGTTTCACATGCTTTATTAAGTACTCTCTCAACATGTTCTGCCACCTTTAGTGATCAATGCACATAAATTCCCATGCTTCTCGTTCCTGCACACACTGTAGAACTATGCTGTTAAGTTTATATTGTTTCTCTCTCCTTTCTGCAAAAACTATATCAATTCACACTTCTCTATATTCAATTCTATCTGCTACTTGTCTGCATATTCAGTTAGGCTATTCACTTCTTGTTGCAGCCAGTAGGAATTATCCCTGTTTGCCATGGCTCCAAATGATCCCAGACAGATCTTAAAATTTTACGCTGTATTCTAATGTATCTAAGTCATACATATCAAGACAGCGTAGACATAGCACTCACCATTGGGGAGCATAAGTCTACCATCCTCCTGTCTCGAAAAACAAGCATTTACTTGGAGTGATTTTCTGCCTTAAGCCATCTCTTTTAAAACCCAAGCTGATGCTGACCCTCCTGTTCCATGAGTCACAATTCTGTTAACCAACATCATGTATCTGTGCTCATGGATTGCCTTCAGCCCTACGAGTTGGAGCTAACCTTTTCCCTTTGGGGCAGCTTGAGGGTAAGGAACATGTGACAAACTTATATAAACTCACCATGCCACCCTGTATTACCACCAGTCTGCATATCTTACTTGAAGCCTATAGGTGCTCCAACAGGCGCTCTACAAAACAGGAAGAACTTTACTGAAAGTATTTCCCAGTTTACAGAGTAAAATAGATTCACAGGCTTTTCATTAGTATGTTTGCAAAGCCTTACCCGGATCCTCAAACTGGATTTGAACCTTGGCTTCTTGGGGGAGGCCTGAATCAGAGTATATTGCACTGACTCCATTGAAATAGTAAATGTGCCTGTCGACCCTGCTAACTGAATCTACTAAATTCACCTCAATTAACTCAGTTGTATTCTCAAAAGGTTTTTCAAAGATGATCTACGAACAACTGCACCCCTCTGCTGACTACTACCCGTGTCTTTCCTCAGTTTTCACGATTCTCGGTGGAAGGATACCATGCATTATTTGAAATCACATTGGGTAAAACACTTTGAAAACTATTTGTTTCTTTTTTGGAATTTGAGAAAACTATTTAAAATTTCAAAGGTAACACAAGTCAGATCACATGTGTCCTCAAACCACCTTTTTCTAAGATGTAGTAAAAGATTCCCTCAACCTTTCTTTTATTTTCCAAAACTATGAGACATATTTCTGAAGAATTTTGTTTGGTTATCCAGATATCAATTGCTTGGCCATTTTATGGGAACAGATTGGGCTGAAAAAAAGAGAGTTGGAAATGTTACTTTGTTTTACTTTTTCCAAAAACGAAGGCTAGGGCATATTCATTAGGACTGATAGGTGAATCAGAATGCACAGCTTACCATAACAATGCAATTACAAATGAGCTTGTGAGAAATTAAAGAGTAGAAATGGTTCTTACTTTGCATTTTTCTTCTCAACTTCCTTTTCATCAAGTCTTCTTATATCTTTTGCTGCTTGGTCCTACAAAAAAAAAGGTTTGAATGCACAACAAAAATCATATTCCTGTCAGTGAGCAGTTCTGACGAATGGCGTGCTGCACTGTGATTGGTATATCCATGAATTTTATTCAGCTTGAACAAAATTGGCAGATCCCTGCTTTAAATTCTGCTGTACCCAATTATTTTGTCCATATACCTCGCCCACATCTCCTTCGGTAGCTACAGTGCCAGGGATGTGAGTCACTGCCTGCTACCTTTTCCATGTGGATGTGCTTCTTGTGACTTTAGCAGCTACTTAGCAATGCCTACCCCAATTTTCACATCTCCACATATTTGCATTATCCAGAGGATAATGGTGAGGTTGGATGTGGTGTTCCATCTGCGATCACATAATTTTGCACAGAGAAAGTGAGCACAATGTGGCCTGCTTGCTTGCAAGGCTATTGACACTTTGGCCATCCATAAAGTTTTCTATCCATTTGCTCAAGTCCTACTTTATTATGACTGATTTCATTCTTTATTCCTGCTTCAAGGTGCTAAATTGAAACAAATGGACTAACATCTAAAGAGCAGAACTGAAAAACATGTTCACAAACAAATCAGAAGGGGACCAACGATGAGAACTGTTATGGACTATCATTAGAAGGTGAGCTGTTGCAGATCAAAAGGTTCAGTGGCCCTTTACAGCAAACATCATGGAGGAATGATATGTCCCATTAACCCCAGTGAAACACAATTATTACGATCCCAGGCCAGCCCCAACAGTGGCTAGGATACTGGACAGAAACCCCAATATTGTATTTTAATTTTGTACGCCTGTGAGGAAAGGATACCCCTCTCCCGGAGTGATTTCTCACCAAATAGGGATATGATATATTAAAACAAACTTTATTACTAACACAGTATTAAAACATATTAAAGATCCCACAAGGCAAATAACTTACAATCACTCCTTAAACAATGTTAATCAATGCAGTGGCACAGCAACCCTTAACTGCTATCTATATTCTCACTCAAACAACAAGATAAACCATCTCAGCTCTCAATCCACTTTAAATACCACGAGCACTTCGGTTTAAAGAGATGTCTGGATAATTTACGAAGAGAAAGAAAGACCTTTTGACACTTCTTTTAAAGAAAAGATCTGACTCCTGTCAGAACCATCCAAAAACTCTAGCTGTATGTCTTCAAGAGCTGCTTCAGCTGTTTTGTTCACCTTTTCAGCCACACTACTAATTAGTCTACAGACATATCTTTGAACTGAACTGCAGAGAGAGCAAAATCTTGACTTCTGCTCACAGCTTAATCCAACACTCCACAGACCAGCTTTTCCGCAAAATGCCTGATACCTTAGCTCCACCCTGTAACTACATCATCTTAACAAGATGAAATTTAATTAGCTCCACAGGGATCCCTCTTAACCCAAACAAAACTGCATTAGCCCAAGCTTTTTAAAATGCCCTAATTGCACCCTGGTTCCTAACCTTTCAAACCAGGATTCTTTTAAAATATGATTGCAGCAGTCACATACTAACTCAGGGCGCGATATTCCCCAAATAATAATAATCTTTATTGTCACAAGTGGACTTACATTAACACTGCAATGAAGTTACCGTGAAAAGCCCCTAGTCGCCACATTCCGGCATCTGCTCGGGTACACAGAGGGAGAATTCAGAATGTCCAATTCACCCAACAGCACGTCCTTGGGGACTTGTGGGAGGAAACCGGAGCACTGGATGAAACACACGCAGACATCGGGAGAACGTGCAGACTCCGCATAGACAGTGACCCAAGCCGGGAATCAAACCTGGGAACCTGGCGCTGTAAAGAAACAGTGCGAACCATTGTGCTACCGTGCAGCCCAAAAGAACGAAGTCCCCTAGCGGGCGTGTTTCGCCGCATGTTTCCCAGCACACGCAGTGCCGAGAAATATGTGGCTATCCAACGGCATTCATGTTGAATAAGGGGCCTAAACGGCGAACGTGCGGCTGAGGCCGCACATAGCCACGTTTTTTACAACTGGGAGCTCTGTTCGCCGGAACTGCCATTGTAACAAGAGATCGGGACACCATTTTTAAATGGCACCCTGATCTCGGAGGTCCACAAATAAAATCCGACTTACCCCCAGCCCGAATGCAACTTGGCAGGGTCCCCCAACCGCCCCCCCCCGCAAACCCTCTAACACCTACGATGGGCAATCCTGGCCCAATCGCACGCAAGCAGAAAATGGCAGCTTGGCACCTTGGTAATGAAGTGCACCCGGCCAGCTGGCAGTGTCGCCTGGGCATATTGGCAGTGCCAGGGTGGCACCAGCAGTGCCAGGGCACCACCCTGCCCAAAAGGTATGCAGCTGGGGCCTCCAATCCCCTTGGATACTCCCACGAGTGCCGTTCCGCCTGGTCCCCGTTTGTGGGGACCAGTGCTGAATGGCGCTCGCCTGAGGTGTCCGAGGCGAAGGGATTGAATCCCAAAGCCTCCGGTACCTTGGAAATCTGCACATATAGTAAGGCTTACGGCCTTGCTCTAATATGCAGCACGATAGCATAGTGGTTTGCACTATGGCTTTATAGCTCCAGGGTTCCAGGTTCGATTGCCGCTTGGGTTACTCTCTGTGTGCACATTCTCCCTGTGTCTGCGTGGGTTTCCTTCAGGTGCTCTGGTTTTCTCCCACAGTCCAAAGATGTGTAGGTTAGGTGGATTGGCCATGCTAAATTGCCCTTAGGTTAGATGGGGTTGCTGAGTTACGGGGATAGGGTGGAGGTGTGGGCTTAAGTAGGGTGCTCTTTCCAAGAGCCAGAGATGACTCGATGGGCCTAATGGCCTCCTTCTGCACTGTAAATTCTATGATTCTATGCAGATTTGCCAAAAAGTGATCGCGCCCATTGTGGGCAGGATTCTCCTTGCGAGATTCAAAGCAATCTCGCTAAACGTTGCTAGGCGTTGCGAGCCGGGTGGATCACAGGTGCGGGGTCTCCCGGCTTTCACCCACCACGCTGCATCACAGCGAGATACCTTTCCGACGCAGCGTGGCCAGAAGATCGTGCCCTCAGTCTTTTAATCCTTCCTGCACCGAATACACACAATGCAATATATCTGATTCATTATATTATTTAGTCTATAAATGATGGTCTGGTGTCCAGTTGAGAGGTCAGAACTTTGGCCAATATTTTGTATTGAGCATTCAGAATATATGGTGACCAGGTGAGGATAAACTTATTTTTAAATTGTCTCCAGCACACAGTGCATGAGGTTCAGTCAGAGTGGAGAAAGCTCTGGGAATATGCATTATTTTGAAAAACTTGGCCCGATGAGCGTTAGTTGGTGTGTTCTTTTTGCCTGATTGGAACTCACCATCTGAGCTTAGGGAACAGAGGTCATGTGTAAAAGTTATAGAGTGGTGATGTATGTGTTGGGGAGGGTGGGGTAAAGAATCTAATTATCCAAAAATCAATTAGGAAGACATTAGAGTAAAGGGAAAGGAGGGGGAGGAATTTCTGAAATGTGTTCAGAATTTCTTTGACCACAATGTTCTTGATCCAACTAGAAAGGAGGCATTTCTAAACCTGGTAGAGTACAATGTGGCAGGACAAGTGGGCCAAATGTGGAAAAACACTGGTAAGAGTGATCAGCATAGCAAAAAGATTTAGATTAGTGATGGAGAAGAGCAAGAAAAAAATCTAAATTACTGAGTAGAACTTAAAACAGAGTGTGGAAGTTTGGTGAGAAGGGAAGGGAGGTTATCCTTCAAGTTATTTAACTTTTTCAACCTGTAGGAATTGGTGTCTGCTCCACTACAAGGGAAGAAGTGAGTTGGTGAGTATCTGGTGAATATCCGGTAAGTGGTCAAAATCTATTTTTCCAATGTGTAAAAGAAAATAAACAATTGAATAAAATAATTAAGTAAAGCTCTTAGGTATAACAGGACAGGTAATGTGTCGAGGCTGCAGCATGTAAAGTTCATGGATACCAGTGTTATCCAGGGAAAGCACATCTGCAGCAAGTGTCTGTGACTTGAGGAGCTTCAGAGGTGGATGCTGAGCTGTGGATACTGTGACACATCAAAGAGGGTGAGAGCTAGCTGGATGCTTTGTTTCAGGAGGCGGTCACACACCTTAGGGTAGGATCTTAGGGTTTGGAATGTGGTAAGAGACGGGAGGGTGTGACTACAGCTCAGGTAGATAAGGGGACCCAGAAGGCAGGAGTGTCAGCCTCTGCAATTGTCCAACAGGTTTGAGGTTCTTTCAGCTTGTTTGGATGAGAGTGCAAGCAATACTGTGATTGCCACAAGCAATCATTGTGAGGATACATCAGTACTTAGACAAGGAAAAGATCCTGAGGTAGGCGAAGGAGACACGAATGCACCATACGGTTCGTATTTACCAGGATTTGGGAGCAGAGCTGGCCAAGCGAATGGCCAGGTTTAATAGAGCCACGGTCGCCCTTTTTGGCAACAAGGTACGATTCGGGATGACGTACCCTGTTCACCTGTGGGTCACGCAAGGGGGAAAGGAGTACTACTTCGATATGACAGAGGAGGCTCTTTAAGGGACCATGGACTGAGGGAAGTTTGAAGACTTTGGATTTTTGATGGGTTCACCTGCTACCTGGACTGGGAAAATTATATTCAGTGGGAGGGAGGTATGTTTTTGCATGCAGGCGTTATACGAGCATTGGGAGAACGCCACTAGGCTGCTTGCGCACCAGTTGAGGCAGCAGCGAGGGAGATTGGGCAGATAAGGGATTCGGGGGCAGGGTGGTCACTGAGCCGGGTTAGATGAATGGAGTGTTTGAGGCCTTCTACCAAGGACTGTGCAGGTCGGAGCCCCTGGGGGGAGACTCGGGCATTGGATGGCTTGGATTTCCCGGTGGTGGAGGAGGATAAGGCCCAGGGGCTGGGCACTCCAGTTGGGCTGGAAGAGGTGATGAAGTGTATTGGTCGATGCAGACTGGGAAGGTCCTGGGTCCGGATGGATTCCCAGCGAAATTTCATAAAACGTTAACTACAGAGTTGGGGCCTCTCCTAGTGGAAATGTTTAATGATTCAGTTAATAAGGGGGAGCTTCCGCACACGCTGAAACAATCATCAATTTCGCTTATTCAAAATATGGATAAGGATCCAGAGGAATGTGGATCGTATCGACGATAGACATCACTTTTGAATGTAGATGCGCTGTTGTTAACCAAGGTGCTGGCAACGCACATGGAGGATTGTGTGCTGGACGTGATAGGTGAGGACCCAACGGGGTTCATGAAGGGGCGATAGCTATTGTCTAATATTAGAAAGTTATTAAATGTGGTGATGATGTCCCTGAGGAATCAGGAAGCAGATGTGATAATATCTATGGATATGGAGAAGGCACTTGACCGGATTGAGTGCGAATACCTGTTTGAAGTGTTGGAGTAAAAATGCAATCTAAAGTGAACAAATGTGGAATTGTCTATTTGGTAGGAAGAATAAAAAAGCTCATTATCTAAATGGTGAGAGATTGCAGAGCTGAGGTGCAGAGGGATCCTAGAGCATGAACTACAAAAGGTTCGTATACAGTTACAAGTAATTAGGAAAGCTGATAGAATGTTATCATTTATTGTGAGAGGAATTAATTACTAAAGGTTATGTTTCAGTTAAACAAAGCACTGGTGAGAACACATCTGGAGTATTGGTCTCCTTATTTAAGGAAATAAGTAAATACATTAGAAGCAGTTCAGAGAAGGTTGACAAAACTAACACGAGAATGGCCGAGTTGACTTACAAGGAAAGGTTGGAGGGGTTAGAGTTGTATCCACTGGAGTTTATAGTAAGAGGCAACTTGATCAAAACCTTTAGAATACGGAGCGGTATTGACAGGGAGGTTGTGGATGTTTCCTCTTGTCAGAGAATCTAAACTAGGGGTCACTTTTTGAAAATAAGGGATCGCCCATTTAAGACTTAATCTCTTTATATATTAACGATCTAGATGACGGGACTGGGGGCATTCTGGCTAAGTTTGCCGATGATACAAAGATAGGTGGAGGGGCAGGTAGTATGGAGGAGGTGGGGAGGCTGCAGAAAGATTTAGACAGTTTAGGAGAGTGGTCCAAGAAATGGCTGATGAAATTCAACGTGGGCAAGTGCAAGGTCTTGCACTTTGGAAAAAAGAATAGAGGCATGGACTATTTTCTAAACGGTGACAAAATTCATAATGCTGAAGTGCAAAGGGACTTGGGAGTCCTAGTCCAGGATTCTCTAAAGGTAAACTTGCAGGTTGAGTCCGTAATTAAGAAAGCAAATGCAATGTTGTCATTTATCTCAAGAGGCTTGGAATATAAAAGCAGGGATGTACTTCTGAAGCTTTATAAAGCATTAGTTAGGCCCCATTTAGAATACTGTGAGCAATTTTGGGCCCCACACCTCAGGAAGGACATACTGGCACTGGAGCGGGTCCAGCGGAGATTCACACGGATGATCCCAGGAATGGTAGGCCTAACATACGATGAACGTCTGAGGATCCTGGGATTATATTCATTGGAGTTTAGGAGGTTGAGGGGAGATCTAATAGAAACTTACAAGATAATGATTGGCTTAGATAGGGTGGATGTAGGGAAGTTGTTTCCATTAGCAGAGGAGACTAGGACCCGGGGGCACAGCCTTAGAATAAAAGGGAGTCACTTTAGAACAGAGATGAGGAGAAATTTCTTCAGCCAGAGAGTGGTGGGTCTGTGGAATTCATTGCCACAGAGGGCGGTGGAGGCCAGGACGTTGAGTGTCTTTAAGACAGAAGTTGATAAATTCTTGATTTCTCGAGGAATTAAGGGCTATGGAGAGAGAGCGGGTAAATGGAGTTGAAATCAGCCATGATTGAATGGTGGAGTGGACTCGATGGGCCGAATGGCCTTACTTCCACTCCTATGTCTTATGGTCTTAGACAGAGATGAAAAGAAACGTTTTCTCTCAGAGGGCATTGAGTCTCTGGAACTCTCTTCCTAAAAAGGCAGAGGATGCAGAATCTTTGAATATTTTTAAGGCAGAGCGACATAGATTCTTGATTAACAAGGGGGTGAAGGTTATTGAGGGTAGGCAGGAATGTGGAGTTGAAGTTACAATCAAATCAGCCATGATCTGACTAAATGGTGGAGCAGACACAAGGGGCCGACTGACCAACTCCTGCTCTTAATTCAAATATTCATCAGTAGAATTTCTACTTTTGAATAGAGCTAGCCTCCATGGGATGAGAAAGGATCTAGCCAGGATAAAATGAGGTCCAGTTGGTCCACAGGGCAGCTATATTCTGTAAGGGAAGAGGGGGTGGAGGCTGGGCCAGTTGCATGCTCCTCCTGTAGGATGTGGGTGGTGAGGAATACCACCGGCGTCCCCGCTGACTATACCTGTGGGAAGTGCGTCCAACTCCAGCTCCTCAGAGACCGTGTTAGGGAACTGGAGCTGGATGAACTTCCGATCATCCGGGAGGCAGAGGGGGTTATAGAGAAGGGTTACAGGGAGGTAACCACACCCAAGGTACAGGACAAGATTAGCTGGGTTACAGTCAGGGGAAAGAAAACAAACAGGATCCCTCGTGGCCGTTCCCCTTCAAAACAAGTATACCGTTTTGGATGCTGTTGGGGGGGATAACCTAGCGGGGAAGGTCCTTGCTGCCAGGACGCTGGCACTGAGTCTGGCTCTTGGGCTCAGAAGGGAAGGGGGGAGAATAGAAAAGCAATAGTAATAGGAGATTCAATGGTTATGGGAATAGATAGGAGATTCTGTGGTCGCGAGCGAGACTCCCGGAAGGTAGGTTGCATCTGGGTGCCAGGGCCAGGGATGTCTCGGATCGTGTCTTCAGGATCCTTAAGGGGGAGGGGGAGCAGCCAGAAGTTGTGGTGCACATTGGTACCAACGACGTAGGTAGGAAAAGGGGTGTGGAGGTAATAAACGAATTTAGGGAGTTAGGCTGGAAGTTAAAAGCCAGGACAGACAGAGTTGTCATCTCTGGTTTGTTGCCGGTGCCACGTGATAGCGAGGCTAGGAATAGGGAGAGTGCAGTTGAACACGTGGCTGCAGGAATGGTGTAGGAGGGAGGGCTTCAGGTATTTGGATAATTGGAACGCATTCTGGGTAAGGTGGGACCTGTACAAGCAGGACGGATTGCAAGGCATTTGATAAGGTTTCCCATGGGAGGCTTCCCACTAGAGTGGGAAATTTGGCCAGTTGGATAATGAACTGGCTAACCGAAAGAAGTCAGAGAGTGGTGGTGGATGGCAGATATTCAGCCTGGGTTCCAGTTACCAGTGGTGTACCGCAGGGATCAGTTCTGGGTCCTCTGCTGTTTGTGATTTTCATTAAAAACTTGGATGAGGGAGTTGAAGGGTGGGTCAGTAAATTTGCAGACGATACAAAGATTGATGGAGCTGTGGATAGTGAGGAGGGCTGTTGTCGGCTGCAAACAGACATAGATAGGATGCAGAGCTGGGCTGAGAAGTGGCAGATGGAGTTTAACCCTGAAAAGTGAGGTTGTCCATTTTGGAAGGACAAATATGAATGCGGAATACAGGGTTAACGGTAGGGTTCTTGGCAATGTGGAGGAGCAGAGAGATCTTGGGGTCTATGTTCATACATCTTTGAAAGTTGCCACTCAAGTGGATAGAGCTGTGAATAAGGCCTATGGTGTGCTAGCGTTCATTAACAGAGGGATTGAATTTAAGAGCCGTGAGGTGATGATGCAGCTGTACAAAACCTTGGTACGGCCACATTTGGAGTACTATGTACAGTTCTGGTCACCTCATTTTAGGAAGGATGTGGAAGCTTTGGAAAAGGTGCAAAGGAGATTTACCAGGATGTTGCCTGGAATGGAGAGTCGGTCTTACGAGGAAAGGTTGAGGGTGCTAGGCCTTTTCCCATTAGAATGGAGAAGGATAAGGGGCGACTTGATAGAGGTTTATAAGATGATCAGGGGAATAGAGTAGACAGTCAGAGACTTTTTCCCCAGGTGGAACAAACCATTACAAGGGGGCATAAATTTAAGGTGAATGGTGGAAGATATAGGGGGGGATGTCAGAGGTAGGTTCTTTACCCAGAGATTAGTGGGGACATTGAATGCACTGCCTGTGGAAGTAGTTGAGTCGAAAATATTAGGGACCTTCAAGCAGCTATTGGATAGGTACATGGATTACGGTAGAATGATATAGTGTAGATTTATTTGTTCTTCAGGGCAGCACGGTAGCATTGTGGATAGCACAATTGCTTCACAGCTCCAGGGTCCCAGGTTCGATTCCGGCTTGGGTCACTGTCTGTGCGGAGTCTGCACATCCTCCCCGTGGGTGCGTGGGTTTCCTCCGGGTGCTCCGGTTTCCTCCCACAGTCCGAAGATGTGCAGGCTAGGTGGATTGGCCATGCTATACTGCCCTTAGTGTCCAAAATTGCCCTTAGTGTTGAGTGGGGTTACTGGGTTATGGGGATAGGGTGGAGGTATTGACATTGGGTAGGGTGCTCTTTCCAAGAGCCGGTGCAGACTCGATGGACCGAATGGCCTCCTTCTGCACTGTAAATTCTATGATAATCTATGCTTAATCTAGGACAAAGGTTCGGCACAACATCGTGGGCCGAAGGGCCTGTTCTGTGCTGTATTTTTCTATGTTCTATGTTCCAAATGGGGCAATGGTGGTCTATGAGGAGGAAATATTTCAAATACAGACTAGATACATTAGAATAATGGCAGACGGTAAGGGAACCAAAGAGGGATCTTATGAACGCGTGACAGAGCGCTTCTGTTACCCGTTCACCCAACATCCTCTACATTTGTTCTGGGGTCTCATGGACTAAATCCCAATATTACCCACAATCCGTGTGATAAAAGTCTGACACCGAGTTAGGCATTTGTAGAAGGCAAGTTCATAGAACCAAGAACTCTCCCGACTCTGTTCACCCAATGGTCTATGTTCTCTCTTCCCAATCCAGTGTAGAAACCAATGTTAGAATCAATCCGGTAAACCAGAAGGTGCAACAGCAAACAGGAGTTTGTGGGCTGTGTGTTGTGGTAGATGTTGACAGTTAGTGCCTAAAATGCATTCTAAATACACTGAATAATTCTCATCCTGAGGCAAAAAAAAAGGAAAACACAAACATCACCTCCACTTCTGCCATGTATGCATCCAATGGATCTTCCTCACTGTCTTCAGAGTCATCACCCTTTGAAGCAAACTGCTGTCTGGTTGGAGAATTTTCTGCAGGGATGTAAGGCAAATCGACGTTTGCTGAACTGTCATCTTCATCGTCATCTTCAAAATACCTAGAAAACGCAATTCTAATGTGAAGATTGTGTGTAGTTGGAAGTAGCACCAATGACAGGTTAAATAGAATGTGCTTCCATTCGAGGTGCTTTTTCTTTTACACAGCAATGTAGTCAGATGAGAAAGAATGTTTTTTTAATATTTTTAGTTAAGTATTCACATCAGATCGGGGAAGAGGAAACACCTCAAATTTCTCAAGACGAGGGCATTATGTTTATTTTGAAGTTTTGATTTGCAGAATTTAATTTGAAAATAGTATAATCTTACTCAAGCACAGTATATAGAGTACTCAAGAAGGTGATTTGAACGGCTGCTTCTTCTTAATAGCAGTCTAGAATTTAGTAAGGTTTTCAATTAAAACACACCTTGAAACTAATGGTCATTTTTTCCTGGTAAAATTCTAAGCTCTCCTAAATCAGAGTGAAATATAAAGGAAATAATTCAATTCCTGGAACAGTCACATAGCACTGAATTGTATTAACTTCAAGAACACAGGTGACTCTAAACAAAACTAACATTAATGCAGCCCAATGCTTTCCCATACATAAAACGCACTGCAGTAATCTCTTACTTCTAGGATTACCCATCCTGCGGCTACTTATATTCACCTTGTTGCAGGCAGACGTTTTGCCACGTGGCATGTACAATAAGTAAAACTGCTGTTCCCCGCTGCAGGGCTATCAAGGAGGAATGCAATCATGTTTTATCCCATCCGATAGTGACTAACTCTGCAGAATGCAACTGTGCCACACGATCAGGCAGTGCATTTATCTCATAGGTAAAGTCGCCATAGACCCAGTTGACCATAGACTGCTTTCCGCTTTGGGGAGGAGAGCTGACTTGTGGTGATTTAACCTGAGGATCACCACACCTCAGGCAAGGGGGAAGCTTGAGAAGGTGGACCTTCATGAGTAACCTTAGCCGGTACAGGAATTGAACCCACGCTCTGCATCAAACCAGCTATCCAGCCAACTAAGCTAAACCAGCTGCCCTTATTTATCCAATAAGTCATCAGGATAAGGCAAACTTATTTAGCCTCCTTAAACAGTGGGACTTTTAAAGATATTGTATATATTTGGCAGAAATAATGGTGGAATCTTTACCCGCTCTAGTGGCGTGGTTGGAGGCAGGGAGGGCAGCCGCCCACCAGCTTCCTGCCTCCACCTCGACGTAGACCAGGGTGGGGATGTCTGTGGTTTGCTTGCCCATACACCGCTGTCCATCACCCTTAGGTGGCAACTAATGACTATGTAAGCGCCTCATCCTGCAGCTACTTATATTCACCTTGTTGCAGGCAGACTTTTTGCCACGTGGCATACACAATAAGTAAACCTGTGTGAGCTGTTTGTCCGTCATCAGATAGTGGTGGGTTGGGGGTTCCCTCCTTCAAAGGCAATCAGTGCCTTATTGAAAGACTTGGCATTAGGAAGAGGGGTGGGCAGGTCTGGGCCTGCTGGGAGCCACCTCCCCGCCCTTTCCCCCAAACCCTGAAAACCCTTCCTGCCATTACCTACCCGTGGCGGGGTCACAAATAATAATGATAGGGAAGTCGCTACCTAGGAGTGGAGACCATTGATAATTTTAAAAGAACATTGTATTGTCATTGGAGGTAAATAAACCTGCAGTGCTACGTGGATAGAGGGGCAGAATAGGGCTGACTGGATTGCTGTACAGAGATCTGGCATGGACTCAATAGGTTTAATGGTCTCTTTCTGTGCCATATAATGCCATATAATAGCCTGACTCTAATATGCAGATTCCCAAGATACCGGAGGCTTTGGGATTCAATCCCTTCACCTTGGGGACCTCGGGCGAATGTCGTTTGATACTTGTTCCCACAAACGGGGACCGGATGGAACGGCACTCGTAGGGGTCTCCCAGGGGATCGGAGGCCCCCAGCAGGCCCTTTGGGCAGGGTGATGCCCTGGCACTGCTGGTGCGACCTGGGCACCCTGGCACTGCCAGCCTGCCACACTGGTACTGCGAGCAATTGGGCTGGGGTTGCCCGCGTGGGCGTTTGAGCTCCCTGTTGTAAAACAAAACAGGCTGTGCACAGTGTGGCCGCACATTCACCATTTAGACCCCTTGTGCAAAGCAAGTCGCGTTGAATATCCACATGTTTCTCAGCACTGCAAAACGCGCTCGCTCAGGAACATTTTGGGAAGATTGAGCCCCATCTTCCATGTCTGTGACCTTTCATCAGAACTGGGTAAAGTTCGAGATGCAATACGTTTTGAACAAGGGGTAGGAGGAACAATGATAAAAGAAGGGGTGGGTTTAGCACAGGGCTAAAGAGCTGGCTTTAAAAACAGACCAAGGCAGGCCAGCAGCACGGTTCAATTCCCGTACCAGCCTCCCCGAACAGGTGCCGAAATGTGGCCACTTGGCGCTTTTCACAGTAACTTCATTTGAAGCCTACTTGTGACAATAAGCGATTTAGAAGAGTGATAGGGTGAAAGACAGGAAAGGTTGAATTTCCACCCTTCACTTGGCTTCACATGGTCCATGTCCGACTCTTCCCTTCCTTAACTTCTCTATATACATTCCAGGTAATAGGCTAGTATCTAATATTCATTGTAAGCCCCATCTCCCATAGCTACCTTGATTATACATCCTCACACCCTGCACCAAGGACTCCATCCTGTTCTCCTAGTTCCTCTGTCTCCGTTGTATCTATTCTAATGATGCAGTCTTCCACAACAGCACTTCGGAGATGTAATTTTCCCTTAATCGAAGATTTCCCCCCCACTGTAACTGACAGGGTCCAGAATCAAAGTCTAATTAGCTATTCTTTCATGGAGCTCGGCAGGCTAAAAACCTATGTTGTAGAATTCACTTTACTGGTTGTCTTGACTTTGCAAGATGAGATAATCATGCAGAGATTAATCATTCTAGTAGGCGATAGCACAGAACTTCCAACAGAAACAGTAATAAGTCTTACAACAGCAGGTGAAAGTCCAACAAGTTTGGTTGGAATCACTAGCTTTCGGAGCACAGCTCCTTCATCGGGTGAGTCATGTGATGAAGAGGCTGCGCTCCGAAAGCTAGTCATAGATGTTTACAGGTAGTCCATGCCACCCAGTTTCTATCACAAAGCTAGTCCTATTTAGCTGGATTTGGCCCATATCCCTCTATACCCACCCTGCCCATGTAACTGTCAAACTGCTTTTCAAAGGACAAAATTGTACATGCCTCCACCTCTGCCGTTCCAGGTGCTCACCACCCTCTGTGTGAAGAAATTTCCTCTCTGGTCTCTTTTATATCCCTCTCTTCTCACCTTAAACCTATTCCAAACAAACCTGTTGGACTTTAACCTGGTGTTGTAAGACTTCTTACTGTGTCCACCCCAGTCCAACGCCAGCACCTCCACAACAGAAACAGTGTCAAAATGCTCAACCTAGATAGAGTTCCTTTCTGTCAGATGTTTAATGAGCAGACTGAGCTATTCAGCTTAGCAAGGCAATATGAACTTGTTCAACAAGCCAGAGGTCCAGGTCACATGACCCTCACCTCTCCACCAGGTCTTCAGCAAATGATGTACACGAGTCACCTGCAATTTGACTATGTCTCAAAGACTGCTAAGCGTCCCAGCCAATATGGTTTGAATGGAATGGTTGAGGGGTCTTTTGTGTTTGCAGACAGTCTGTCTCCTGCTGGTCAGCTGGGTTATCAAATGCAATTGGCCTTTTATAGCTCTCTTTGAAGTTACGTTCTGCATGAGTGGCTCCTCAGAGAGAACGAGGTGCATGTTATCCCAAAACTGCAAAATGACTCATTTTATTTCTGGGGTCACAGACAGACATAGGTTCTGCCATTTTAAGGACTGTGTTCAGCCAACGTCCCGTTTTAAAATTTACAATGAGCAAAAGTACATATATTTTATAAAAAGGTAGCGTATGGTCATGGTCCGCCACGAGGGGTTTCTCTGTTCTCACCTTCCATCCCACCAACCTCCGCATTCAAGGAATAATTTTCCGCCGCCTTCAGCAAACCCATCTTCCCCTTCCCTTCCAGCATTCCAATGGGACTGTCCGCTCTGTGATACCATGGTTGACTTCTCAGGTTACCCATAACATTCCCTTTCCATGGCACTTTCGCATGCAAACTGCCCTTTTACCTTTTCTCTCCACACCGTCCAAGGCCCCAAATATTCCTTCCAGATGTGATTTACATGTACTTCTTTCAATTGTATTTACTGTATTCACTATTCACAATGTGGTCACCTTTATACTGGGGAGACAAACTCCAGGTCGGATGACCACTTTGTAGAACACCTGTCATTTTAATTGTGCGGACGGCTTGCTCTCACGCTGACATCTCTTTCCTTGGCCTGCTTCACTGTTCTGGTGAAGCTCAACGCAAGCTTCGGGGACAGCACCTCATCTTTCAGTTAGTTATTTGGCAGACTTCTAGACTCAACGTTGAGTTCAACAATTTCTGACTGTAAACTCTTAGTCCTTACTTGGTTTCCTTTTCTTTGCTTGTTTTATTTCAGTTATTACGTGCTCTAGGGACATTGTTTGTTTCTTTTCTTGCTCCATCACCACTGACCCTGGAAGACTTCTGTCAGTTAATCTCTCCTGACTTTCACCCTATCACATCCTTACTTTTGTCTTTTCCCGACACACCCTTTGCTCAAAACACATAATATCTCAAATTATTTCCAGTTCTGATGAACGGTTCAGAGTGAAATGTCAACTCTATATCCCGCTCGATACAGTTTCTGCCTGAACTGATTTTCCTCCCAGCACTTTGTTTTTATTTTGAAATTCCAACTCAGTGTTATTCTGTTTTCAGTTCATGAATTACTTACATCATAAGAAGTTTTACAACACCAGATTAAAGTCCAACTGGTTTCGAATCACTAACTTTCGGAGCACAGCTCCTTCATCAGGTGAGTGAAAGCTAGTGATTCGAAACAAACCTGTTGGACTTTAACCTGGTGTTCTAAGACTTCTTACTGTGCCCACCCCAGTCCAACGCCGGCATCTCCATATCATACTTGCATCATGACATCTAGTCTATCAAAGAACCAGTGTTAAAAAGCAAAGACACACACCTTTTCAATACAAAATAAAATTTTGATTTGTTTTTTTCTAAAGCTGCTTTCCAGTGCCAGTGCTGCCAGCTTCCAATGCACAGCCAATGGCAACACCAATTTAAACGTACAATGCTGGCAGGAGGAACATAGAACATTACAGCGCAGTACAGGCCCTTCGGCCCTCGATGTTGCGCCGACCTGTGAAACCACTCTAAAGCCCATCTCGACTATTCCCTTATCGTCCATATGTCTATCCAATGACCATTTGAATGCCCTTAATGTTGGCGAGTCCACTACTGTTGCAGGCAGGGCATTCCATGCCCTTACTACTCTCGGAGTAAAGAACCTACCTCTGACATCTGTCCTATATCTATCTCCCCTCAATTTAAAGCTATGTCCCCTCGTGCTAGATATCACCATCCGAGGAAAAAGGCTCTCACTGTCCACCATATCCAATCCTCTGATCATCTTGTATGCCTCAATTAAGTCACCTCTTAACCTTCTTCTCTCTAACGAAAACAGCCTCAAGTCCCTCAGCCTTTCCTCCTAAGATCTTCCCTCCATACCAGGCAACATTCTGGTAAATCTTCTCTGCACCCTTTCCAATGCTTCCACATCCTTCCTATAATGCGGCGACCAAAATTGCACGCAATACTCCAAATGCGGCTGCACCAGAGTTTTGTACAGCTGCAACATGACCTCATGGCTCCGAAACTCAATCCCTCTACCAATAAAAGCTAACACACCGTACGCCTTCTTAACAACCCTCTCAACCTGGGTGGGAACTTTCAGGGATCTATGTACATGGACACCAAGATCTCCCTGCTCATCCACACTACCAAGAATCTTACCATTAGCCCACTACTCTGTCTTCCTGTTATTCCTTCCAAAATGAATCACCTCACACTTTTCTGCATTAAACTCCATTTGCCACCTCTCAGCCCAGCTCTGCAGCTTATCTATGTCCCTCTGTAACTTGTAACAGCTTTCCGCACTGTCCCCAACTCCACCGACTTTCGTGTCATCTGCAAATTTACGCACCCATCCTTCTACGCCCTCCTCCTGATCATTTATAAAAATAACAGATCCTTGTGGTGCACCACTAGTAACTGGACTCCAGGCTGAACATTTCCCATCAACCACCACCCTTTGTCTTCTTCCAGCTAGCCAATTTCTGATCCAAACTGCTAAATCACCCTGAATCACATGCCTCCGTATTTTGTGCAGTAGCCTACCGTGGGGAACCTTATCAAACGCTTTACCGAAATCCATATACACCACATCAACTGCTTTACCCTCATCCACCTGTTTGGTCACCTTTTCAAAGAACTCAATAAGGTTTGTGAGGCACGACCTACCCTTCACAAAACCGTGTTGACTATCTCTAATCAAATTATTCCTTTCCAGATGATTATACATCCTATCTCTTATAAACCTTTCCAAGACTTTGCCCACAACAGAAGTAAGGCTCACTGGTCTATAGTTACCGGGGTGGTCTCTACTCCCCTTCTTGAACAAGGGGACAACATTTGCTATCCTCCAGTCTTCTGGCACTATTCCTGTAGACAAAGATGACTTAAAGATCAAAGCCAAAGGCTCAGCAATCTCCTCCCTAGCTTTCCAGAGAATCCTAGGATAAATTCCATCCGGCCCAGGGGACTTAACTATTTTCACACTTCCATCCGGCCCAGGGGACTGATCTATTTTCACACTTATGAGGAATACTCATCCAGTTGTAGGATACTGCAACTGATCCAATATTGAAGCGTCTCACAGTTTTAAACATTTTAGCTATGCAAACAATTCAGTAGCTGTGGTGATAAAGCAATAGTACAGCAAGATGCATTCATCAGACTTTTTCAGCTGGTCCCATGGCATCTTTGAAAGAAAATCTAACAAAATGGTAAACCTAATACACAACACATTATGGTTTGTTTATCCAATAGAGTAATGTGTGGCACAAAAGGTGACCATTTGGCCCATGTTGGCCATCTTGAGAACAATCCGTTCCATTTATTTCCCCCCCCCCTATCCCAGTAGCCTGCAGGTTTATTTCCCACAAGCGCTCATCCAATTTCCGCTTTCATCACCCTCACAAGCTGCAAGTTCCAGGTCATTCTCACTCACTGTGTAAACAGAAGAACAAGGAGCAAGAGTAGGTCATTCACACCCTCAAGCCTGCTTTGCCATTGAACAAGATCATGGTTGATCAGATAGTAACCTCAAATCTGCGACCCACCTACCCCCAATTAGCTTTCACCGCCTTGTTTCTTCCAAATCTATCCACTTTTTCCTTAAAAATATTCAAAGACTCTGCTTCCACCTCCTTTTCAGGGATAGTTTCAAAGACTTAAAAATCCTTGGGGAGAAAGTTTTTTCATCTCCATTGCAAATGGGCTACCCCATAATTTTAAACAGTGACCCATGGTTCTAGATTCTCCCACAAGAGGAAATATCCTCTGCGCATCTACCCTGTGAAGACCCCTCAGGATCTTGTATGTTTCAATGAAGTTGCCTCTTGCGCTTCTAAAGTCCAGGAGATGCAAGCCTCGCCTGTCCAACCTTTCCTCACTCGACAACTTGCCCATTCTGGGCATTAGTCCAGTAAACCCCCTCTGAACGCTTCCAACACATTTACATGCACTGCTCATAGTAAGCTAGAATACATGTTTCTTTAAAAGAACAGGATCTTGAGAATATGTAGAGAACCCTGTATTTGTTCTTCTGTTCAGGAACAGCTATGTTTTATTTATGATTCGTTCACAGATGTGGACTTCGCTGGCTAGACCAGTCTTGGGCAGCATCTCAGCATCAAGAATGTTTGCTTCCACTCAGGGGAAGTGGGTTCTGCAGTGGCTGAAAAGTCCGATCCTGGATCCGCAGACTCTGCCACAGGTTTGGCAGGTGGTACTTTCTGAGGTGGGTAAAGGGGACGCTCCAGATTCTGTGCTCTCCTTCCGCTGTTTACGCTTGGCCTCCGCATGCTCCACCCTACGACACTCAAAAGTGATTGGCGCCTTCGCAGATGCCTTTTCTCCAGCTTGTGCGCTCTAAGCCAAGCGATTCCCAAGTGTTAGTGGGGATGTTACATTAAATGCGAGGCCAGTATTTGTTGCTCATCTCTAATTGCCCTTGAGAAGGTGGTAGTGTGCCATGCTGCGTAGGTACAACCACAGAGCTGTGAGGGAGAGAGTTCCAGAACTTTGACCCAGAGACAGTGAAAGAGCAAGGATATAGGTCCAAGTCAGCATGGTGTACGACTTGGAGAACTTCCAGGTGTTGGTGTTCCCTGATTCTACTGTCGTTGTCCTTCTAGGTGGTAGAGGTTGTCCTTCTACGTGGTAGGGATTTGGAAGGTGCTGTTGAAATTGCCTTGTTGAGCTGCTGCAGTGCATATTGTAGGTGGTGCACACTGCTCTTGTGCATCTGTAGTGGAGGGCGTGAATGTTGAAATTGGTGGATGGGATGCCAATCAAGTACAATGTGGGAGTTTGCAGCACATGCTTTAAAATTGGGTCATTAACTCTGTACGGCCTCTCTTGATTGCTCGAGCTAAAATGCATCACCTCACACTTCTCTGTGCTAAATTCAATGTTCCACTTTTCTGTCCATTCTGTTATCGAGCCTTGTCCCGCTGCAGTCGATTGGTATCATCCCCTGGCAACCGAACAGCGCTCAGGATGCACCCAAGGGGTCATATGTAGCTGGTACAGGAGATTGGAGAAGCTCTGGGGTAGTGCCAGTGCAGTGAAACTAGTTGTCTCGCAAAAAGTTGAAATTACGCCTGCAAGTAGAGGCTGAAGTGCAGACACGAATCCAAGGAGAAGCAATCTCGGAAGGTGAGATTGAAACCCTGTGAAGTGGGCCATTGTTGAAGTTGTCCTAATGGGAGCAACTTTTGGGGAAAATTCCAAGGAGAGGTCTTCAAAGGTGAAGCTGGGAATACCTTGTGAGACATAGTTTGAACGAGATTGTTTGACTTGGTGTGTAGTGATGGCTAGGTGGCTTCCTTAAAAATCCATAGGCTCAGTCTTGGCTGCATCTGTCATTTACTCTGTCATGTGATGCTTTCAATTAATCGTAGAATCTATAGGGCAGGAGGCCAATCAACCCATCGAGTATGCACCTGCTCTTGGAAAGAGCACACTGCCCAAGCCCACACCTCGTAACCCAGTAACCCCATCTAACCTACGGGCAATTTAGCATGGCCAATCCACCTAACCTGCACACCTTTGGACTGTGGGAGGAAACTGGAGCACCCGGAGGAAACCCACGCAGACACGGGGAGAACGTGCAGACTCCGCGCAGTCAATGACCCAAGCCGGGAATTGAACCTGGGACCCTGGAGCTGTGAAGCAACTGTGCTAACCACTGTGCTACTGTGCAGCCCCTCATGGCCGCCCCAGATGAATTACAGTTCATCTGTTCATTTACATGTACCTCATACTTACCCTGAATGTTGGAGTACAAGATACATGTTGCAAATGTGTTTCATGTTGCAAATGTGTTTCATCTTTCTGAACTTGTTTAGTAAAGTTGGTTTTTGTTTGCTCAAAACCAGTAGAACCTTGTGGCTTTATTCACTGAGCAGGTGTCTTGAATCTGAACCTTTATCTACTTTAAATAAAACATTATTGGTCTTTAACCAGTTTGCCCCCTCCCACTCCTGGCCAAGGATTGGAACAGAGTCAAGAACTGGAAGTACACTTTCAAAGTTTGCAGATGACGCAAAATTGAGACGTGTAGCTAATAGCCATTTTAAGGCTATAACAAAGTACAGAAGATGCCACTAAACTGCAGAAAGAGCATTTAAATGGTAAACAAATTTAAACAGATAAATGTGAGGTGGTATATTTTGGAAGAATAGAGACCTAAAGGGGTAAAAGAACAAAAGGATCGAGGGGTATACATTGACAAATTATTAGATGTAACAATGCAAGTTAACAAGGTTATAAAGATGCAAACAAAGAACTGAGGTTCATTTTAGAAGAATGGAATTGAAAAACAGGGAAGTTACACTAGAAACCCATATAAACCTAGGTTAAATCACTTACCATATCTTATGTAATACCTCATCTCTCCTTTCATTCAAACAATCCCATAAAATAAGCTCTCTCTTAAATCTCTCTAAAATTGTCCAAAGCACGATGCCGGACCCTCTTGAACTTGTTGACACGATCCCATTAAGTGCCAGTCTCACACACACACACACACACATGTGTGTGGAACAGTTAAATCTAAAGTGAGTGTGTGTCCATGCTTCCCAACTACAGCATCTGCTTCAAGATTGGACTTCAATCATTACCTCTGGGATCATAAAGTCCAAAGTAAATCTCATCAGTTTTCTGAGTTAAATGCTGTACCAGTTCAATTTCTCTTCTTTGAGTCCTTTCCAAGTGACTAACTGCACAGTATTCCTGCGGGGACCGGGCCAGCGCTCTAACTGTTCACTGTTGCCTCCTTGCAGTAAGGCGAGTTGAGGTAGAAGATCAGCCATGATCTTGTTGAATGGCGGAGCAGGGGCAAAGGGTCAAATGGCTTACATAGAGCAAAGAACGATACAGCGCAGTACAGGCCCTTCGGACAACGATGTTGCACCGAAACAAAAGCCATCTAACCTACACTATGCCATTATCATCCATATGTTTATCCAATAAACTTTTAAATGCCCTCAATGTTGGCGAGTTCACTACTGTTGCAGGTAGGGCATTCCACGGCCTCACCACTCTTTGCGTAAAGAACCTACCTCTGACCTCTGTCCTATACCTATTACCCCTCAGTTTAAAGCTATGTCCCCTCGTGCTAGCCATTTCCATCCGTGGGAGAAGGCTCTCACTGTCCACCCAATCTAACCCCCGCTTACTTCAGTTCCTATTTCGTACATCCTTACGGGTTATGTGTCTCTATCGCTAGCTGTACACCAGAAGTGTGCAGGAGTTTTGTATATGATGCACATGTCAAATATTAAAGGCCATAATATTGAATTTCAGTTTTCCATACAGTTATCTTAGCTGCCGATGTACATCGACATCTCTTGGTGCCAAGGTTTTGGATTCATCCACCATTGAGTAAACTGAAGTAAGGACAGTCCACTCCAAACCATAAAATTCAAAGAGAGCAAATCAGCAACTATGAAATCTGAATGCAAACAAAAGTCTGTGCTTTGTGGCCTGGTTTTCCATGACTGACAAACTGCATTTGAGGGACTGTTGCAGTGCTCTTGTACAATATATTGTTTATTTCTTTAGTTGGAAGCCCAGACATGTCGGGGCGACCAAATCCGGATGAGGTAATTGTGGCTGGGCAGGCAGGCGCGTGAGTGGGTGACAGCGAGAACCCCGAGACGGACAGGGAGTGAGATGGACATATATACACACAAATAATTTCCTCCACTCCCTCCCTCCCCAAAAACCTATCCAAAAAGCAGACCAAGACAGGAGGAAAACCTGGGTTGGAAGCCACCCTACTTTCGGCCCACACTTTTGTATGAATTTTGCCAGTGTCAGCTCTGAGCGTGTGCCACCAAAGGTGAATGCAAGGACAGTGCTAGTTAAACCCAACACCTTTGCTCAATCCGGGTCCCCACCTTTCTCTGGTGACCAGGACTCGGGGTCTAGTCTGTCTCTCTCTCTCTCTCTCTATCTCTGCTTCATTAGCAAAGAGACAAAAAAAGGTTTTATTTGTTCACTCTGCTGCTTGGCACTTTTTAAACAGTCATTTTTATTAATTGTTAATAAATTATAAATTTATTGCTTTGACTTTTTAAAATGTATATTTAATGTTCTGCCAAATCTCATCTTGCCGAAATTTGATCAGACCTTTGAGCAAGAAAAAATTTGAAATGTAGTTCCTCCCCCCTTCCGCTCCTTATATGAAAAGGTTGGAAAAGCCTCGTCGACTTCTATCATTCCCTTTATATTTGCACTTATTCCCCTTAATTAAGAACAGAATTTTCACAGTAACTTCATTGCAGTGTTAATACTTGTGACACTAATAAAGATTATTATTATTTGCTGTCACCCTCAATCCCCAATGTTTCCAGATCACTTTGAAATATTTTGTCTCCCCTATTGTTGGCAGGTGCTCCCAATTTAAATCAGTAAAGTACACAAGAGATACAATTCTTCTGTCTTAAAAACATATGAACTTTACATCTGGCAGGTTTTCAGTTTGTAAAAATATTTGAAGATATGGATGCAAGATTCTCGCTTGCCTTTCGATTCAGTCTTGAGTAATCAGGGAATCACATTCCAAAATTAGACGGTATACAAACTTTATATTTAATACATGAAGAATATTTAAAGTACTTTGAAACAGTTTGCAATTATTTTAAAGTTAAAGCTGTAACCAAGTTATACATCAGATTTGTCAGCTGTTGTGGCCCACTCAATTCCAATTTGTAAGAAATATTTTTCTTGCAACAGTCCATAAAAGAGGAGAGCAAGAAACTGCACTGGCTGGGCTTCAATTGGAAATTTCAAACAAAGAAAGACTGATAAGATTTTAGTAAGACTAAGATATTAAGGGGTGCAGAACCAATGTGGGTAAATGGAGTTAAGATACAAATCAGCCATGGTTTAATTGAATGGAACAGGCCTGAATCGCTTCCTCATGCTTGTACAGTGGTGAGGTTATTTTCTTTATATTTTTCCCTCTGGTCAGTAATTCCAATCTGTAAACAGCAAATTCTACAATACTCACGCATTTTCTTCATCGAAGTTTGGCCGTTTAGAGCCCACTTTGTAGAAACAAGGTGTTTGAGCAGGCTGTGTTTTTCCATAACCTCCTGGCGGGCCCAGCGGACCGAATACAGAATGTGATGTCTTTGGGACCTTTGGTTCTTCCTTCTTCCCAGTTGTAATGGCAAAGCCACCAAAACCAAATCCCCTCTTTGCTCCACTGCCTCCTTTATTCCAATTCATTCTTTAGCTGCATGAACATAAATCACGAGTGATTAGTGCTCCCGAAAACACTTTCAATCAGAGACTTCATTTTACAAACAATGACAGCTAGGAAAAGATCCTCTAGTCCTTCACGGTGATAAAGCCTTTTGAATTCAAAAGAAAAAATGAAAAAGAAAACGCTTCCCAAAAAAACCCAGACATAAACTACACAAATAGGATCAGAGATTATATTAGCAGAACAGTCAGCAAGATGTCTGACAACCATTAATTAGCTACACATTTTGGAAGAAAGGCTTTACCAGCAGGATAGCTAGGTGTGAAATAAACATAACACACCGAAAATATATTGTGAGTTTAACATTTTACAAACCATTAACAGTGCCTGTAGGATTGTTGGATTCATACACTAAAGTTTCTTGGATAGCAGCCACATGGATTCTAGTAGTTTGTTCGGATTCCCAGTTCGGGTGACTTGAGAAATGAGAGGCCCCTGACTCCTAGTGATCCCACTGGGTGGGATTGCTGTCCTTGCCCACTTATTGGTAAGCGACGGTATCTGATTTCTGTTCCTCGATGATGGTTTGGGTGAGGGGATGTGCCAATGTTCCCTCTAAGCTGCAAAGCAACCCAGAATCTCACCTGCTGGAATTTCCCATGAGCACAAATTGGCTGGACAAAGAAATTTAATGGGCTGCATGCACTTAAAAGAGGCCATGCACAACAAATAAAATTAGAGGGTACATTGGTACCAAATAAGGTACCAAGAATGAGCTCCAAGCTATTCAATATCCCCACAAGTCCATTGGTAAACACATAATTGGAAGGGATGTGAAGCTCAATATTTGTTGTGGGGACTAAGCTTTGTGCAGGTCAAGGAGACACAGCCGAGTGAGACACATACAGAGTGGGAATTGGAACTTGGTAATTTGGTGCAGTGAGGTAATCAGAAAAGGTAAGTGATAAGTCTAATTCATAGGCTTAGCCCAAGTCTAATTCTGCTGTTTGTCAGTTAAACATGCAGTGTGTAGCTTAGTGTCTGAATGGCTGAAGCTGCCCCCACCATAATTGCTGAGAGGCAGTTATCTGTCAGTCACCTGAGGCCTGTTTAGTGGCACAAGGGTGTACATTGTATTCTTCTGTTTGAAGCTTAAGTAGTGTGAGTCACCCTGGTTAGCTGAGTTCTGTATAAAAGACAGACAAAAAGCGCACTCAGTGAGCTTTGTGCAGGTGAAGGAGACACATCGAGTGAATGAGACAAATTCAGAGTGGGAATTGGAACTTGGTAATTTGGTGCAGAGTGGGAGAAGGTGCTTTTTCCCTACCGTTTTGTTTCCTTTCTTCTGGCCTGTAACTGTTCATCTGCAGGGAGAGAACTAGAGAGCATCCTAGGAAGGTAAGTGATTTTTATTTTTATTACCTTTTGAAATTGTGTGGGGAAAACTGAAGTGACATCACAGTAAAGCTGTGACCGGATTGGCTGGTTGGGAATCTACGCTAAATTAAAAAATTAATATTTGTTAAATTAAACATAATTACCTAATTACTTAATTATAATTTAGAGGGGTATCTAAGCCAGAGATCGGAGAGTATTGTATTTAGCTTTCACATTTATAGCAGAAATCTCGTGCTAGGAAACATATAGCTCACAGGAACTTTTTTTTCCTTTTTTAAAATTTAATTTACTAATTAATTAACGCAATGTCCATTCGAGGAGTGTAGTGCTCTGACTGCGAGATGTGGCAGGTCCAGGAAGCTTCCAGCGTCCCGGATGGCTTCATCTGCAGAAAGTGCACCCAATTAGAGCTCCTCACAGACCGCATGGTTCGGTTGGAGCAGCACTTGGATGCATTTAGGAGCATGCAGGTGACGGAAAGCGTCAAAGATAGCAGTTATATAAATGTGGTCACACCCAAGGTGCAGACAGAGAAATTGGTGACCACCAGAAGGGGCAGGCAGTCAGTGCAGGAATCCCCTGTGGTTGTCCCCCTCTCGAACAGGTATACCCCTTTGGATACTGTCAGGTGGGAGAGCCTATCAGGGGAAAGCAGCCAGAGCAGTGGCACCACGGCTGGCTCTTATGTTCAGCAGGGAGGGTCAAAGCGCAGAAGAGCAATAGTCACAGGGGACTCCATAGTCAGGGGCACAGATCGGCGCTTCTGTAGACGTGAAAGAGACTCCAGGATGGTATGTTGCCTCCCTGGTGCCAGGGTCCAGGATGTCTCAGGGCAGGTAGCGGGCATCCTGAAGGGGGAGGGTAAACAGGCAGAGGTCGTTGTACATATTGGTACCAACGTCATAGGCAGGAAGGGGCATGAGATCCTGCAGCAGGAGTTCAGGGAGCTAGGCAGAAAGTTAAAAGACAGGACCTCGAGGGTTGTAATCTCAGGATTATTCCCTGCGCCACGTGCCAGTGAGGCTAGAAATAGGAAGATAGAGCAGCTAAACAGCTCGTGTAGGAGGGAGGGTTTCCATTATCTGGACCACTGGGAGCTCTTCCGGGGCAGGTGTGACCTCCATAAGAAGGACGGGTTGCATCTAAACTGGAGAGGCATAAATACCCTGGCCGCGAGGTTTGCTAGTGTCACACGGGAGGGTTTAAACTAGTACGGCAGTGGGGTGGGTACCGGAGCAATAGGTCAGAAGGTGAAAGCATTGAGGAAGAACTAGGGAATAGGGCCAGTATGGCTCTGAGGAAGAGCAGACAGGGAGATGTTGCTGAAAACAGCGGGTCTGGTGGCCTGAAGTGCATATGTTTTAATGCAAGAAGCATTACCGGTAAGGCAGATGAACTTGGAGCTTGGATTAGTACTTGGAACTATGATGTTGTTGCCATTACAGAGACCTGGTTGAGGGAAGGACAGGATTGGCAGCTAAACGTTCCAGAATTTAGATGTTTCAGGCAGGATCGAGGGAGATGTAAAAGGGGTGGCGGAGTTGCGCTACTGGTTAGGGAGAATATCAAAGCTGTACTACGAGCGGACACCTCAGAGGGCAGCGAGGGTATATGGGTAGAGATCAGGAATAAGAAGGGTGCAGTCACAATGTTGGGGGTTTACTCAGGCCTCCCAACAGCCAGCGGGAGAAAGAGGAGCAGATAGGTAGACAGATTTTGGAAACGAGTAAAAACAACAGGGTTGTTGTGATGGGAGACTTCAACTTCCCCAATATTAAGAACATAAGAACTAGGAACAGGAGTAGACCATCTGGCCCCTCGAGCCTGCTCCGCCATTTAATGAGATCATGGCTGATCTTTGTGGACTCAGCTCCACTCTCCGGCCCGTACACCATATCCCCGAATCCCTTTATTCTTTAGAAAGGTATTTATCTTTTTCTTAAAAACGTCTAAAGAAGGAGCCTCAACTGCTTCACTGGGCAAGGAATTCCAGAAATTCACAACCCTTTGGGTGAAGAAGTTCCTCCTACACTCCGTCCTAAATCTACCTCCCCTTATTTTGAGGCTATGCCCCCTAGTTCTGCTTTCCCCACACAGTGGAAACAACCTGCCCGCATCTATCCTATCTATTCCCTTCATAATTTTATATGTCTCAATAAGATCCCCCCGCATCCTTCTAAACTCCAATGAGTACAGTCCCAGTCTACTCAACCTCTCGTCATAATCTAATCCCCTCAACTCTGGGATTAACCTAGTGAATCTTCTCTGCACATCCTCCACTGCCAGTACGTCCTTTCTCAAGTAAGGAGACCAAAACTGAACACAATACTCCAGGTGTGGCCTCACTAACACCTTATACAATTGCAGCAGAACCTCCCTAGTCTTAAACTCCATCCCTCTAGCAATGAAGGACAAAATTCCATTTGCCTTCTTAATCACCTGTTGCACCTGCATACCAACTTTTTGCGACTCGTGCACCAGCACACCCAGGTTTTAACATCTTACCGTTTAAATAATAATCCATTCTGCTGTTATTCCTCCCAAAATGGATAGCCTCACACTTGGCAACATTGAATTCCATCTGCCAGACCCTAGCCCATTCACCTAACCTATCCAAATCCTTCTGCAGACTTCCAGTATCCTCTGCCCTTTTTGCTTTACCACTCATCTTAGTGTCGTCTGCAAACTTTGCCACATTGCCCTTGGTCCCCAACTCCAAATCGTCTATGTAAACTGCGGGCCCAACACTGATCCTTGAGGGACCCGACTAGTTACAGGTTGCCAACCAGAGAAACATCCATTTATCCCCACTCTCTGCTTTCTGTTATTTAACCAATCCTCTACCCATGCTACCACTTTATCCTCAATGCCATGCATCTTTAGTTTATGCAGCAACCTTTTGTGTGGCACCTGGTCAAAAGCATTCTGGAAATCCAGATATACCACATCCACTGGCTCCCCGTTATCTACTGCACTGGTAACGTCCTCAAAAAATTCTACCAAATTAGTCAGACACGACCTACCCTTTGTGAACCCATGCTGCGTCTGCCCAATGGGACAATTTCCCTCCAGGTGCCCCGCTATTTCCTCCTTAATGATAGATTCCAGCATTTTCCCTACAACCGAAGTTAAGCTTACCGGCCGATAATTACCCGCTTTCTGTCGATCTCCTTTTTTAAACAGTGGTGTCACGTTTGCTACTTTCCAATCCTCTGGGACCACCCCAGACTCCAGTGAATTTTGATAAATTATCACTAGTGCGATATTGACTGGGGCTCACTTAGTGCTAGGGGGATTAGACGGGGCAGAGTTTGTAAGGAGCATCCAGGAGGGCTTCTTAAAACAATATGTAGATAGTCCAACTAGGGAAGGGGCTGTACTGGACCTGGTATTGGGGAATGAGCCCAGCCAGGTGGTAGAAGTTTCAATAGGGGAGCATTTCAGGAACAGTGACCACAACTCAGTAAGTTTTAAAGTGCTGGTGGACAAGGATAAAAGTGGTCCTAGTGTGAATGTGCTAAATTGGGGGAAGGCTAATTAGAACAATATTAGGCGGGAATTGAAGAACCTAGATTGGGGGCGGATGTTTGAGGGTAAATCAACATCCGACTTGTGCGAGGCTTTCAAATGTCAGTTGAAAGGAATTCAGGACCGGCATGTTCTTGTGTGGAAGCAGGATAAATACAGCAAATTTCGGGAACCTTGGATAACGAGAGATATTGTAGGCGTCGTCAAAAAGAAAAAGGAGGCATTTGTCAGGACTAGAAGACTGGGAACAGACAAAGCCTGTGTGGAATATAAGGAAAGTAGGGAGGAACTTAAGCATGGAGTCAGGAGATCTAGAAGGGGTCATGAAAAGTCATTTGCAAATAGGGTTAAGGAAAATCCCAAGGCGTTTTACACGTACATAAAAAGCAAGAGGGTAGCCAGGGAAAGGGTTGGCCCACTGAAGGGTAGGCAAGGGAATCTATGTGTGGAGCCAGAAGAAATGGGCGAGGTACTAAATGAATACTTTGCAGCAGTATTCACCAAAGAGAAGGAATTGGTGGATGTTGAGTCTGGAGAAGGGTGTGTAGATAGCCTGGGTCACATTGAGATCCAAAAAGACGAGATGTTGGGCGTCTTGAAAAATATTACGGTAGATAAGTCCCCAGGGCCTGATGGGATCTACCCCAGAATACTGAAGGAAGCTAGAGAGTAAATTGCTGCGGCCTTGACAGAAATCTTTGGAACCTCACTGTCTTCAGGTGATGTCCCGAAGGACTGGAGAATAGCCAATGTTGTTCCTTTGATTAACAAGGGTAGCAAGGATAATCCAGGGAACTATAGGCCGGTGAGCCTTACGTCAGTGGTCGGGAAATTACTGGAGAGAATTCTTCGAGACAGGATCCACTCCCATTTGGAAGCAAATGGATGTCTTAGCGAGAGGCAGCATGGTTTTGCGAAGGGGAGGTTGTGTCTCACTAACTTGATAAGAGTTTTTCGAAGAGGTCATAAATGTGACTGATGCAGGTAGGGCAGTGGATGTTGTCAATATGGACTTCAGTAAGGCCTTTGACAAGGTCCCTCATGGTAGACTGGTACAAAAGGTGATGTCACACGGGATCAGGGGTGAGCTGGCAAGATGGATACAGAACTGGCTAGGGCATAGAAGGCACAGAGTAGCAATGGAAGGGTGCTTTTCTAATTGGAGGGCTATGACTAGTGGTGTTCCGCAGGAATCAGTGCTCGGACCTTTGCTGTTCCTAGTATATATAAATGATTTGGAGGAAAATGTAACTGGTCTGATTAGCAAGTTTGCAGATAATCCAAAGGTTGGTGGAATTGCGGATAGCGATGAGGACTGTCAGAGGATACAGCAGGATTAAGATCGTTTGGAGACTTGGGCGGAGAGATGGCAGAATGAATTTAATCCAGACAAATGTGAGGTAATGCATTTTGGAAGGTCGAATGCAGGTAGGGAATATACAGTGAATGGTAGCACCCTCAATAGTATTAAAAGTCAGAGATCTAGGTGTACAGGTCCACAGGTCGCTGAAAGGGGCAACACAGGTGGAGAAGGTAGTCAAGAAGGCATACAGCATGCTTGCCTTCATTGACCGGGGCACTGAGTATAAGAATTGGCAAGTTATGGTGCAGCTGTATAGAACCTAAGTTCGGCCACACTTGAAGGAGTACAGTGTTCAATTCTGGTCGCCACACTACCAGAAGGATGTGGAGGCTTTAGAGACGGTGCAGAAGAGATTTACCAGGCTGTTGCCTGGTATGGAGGGCATTAGCTATGAGGAGCAGTTGAATAAACTTGGATTGTTCTCACTGGAATGATGGAGGTTGAGGGGTGACCTGATAGCGGTCTACAAAATTATGAGGGGCATTGACAGAGTGGATAGTCAGAGGCTTTTTCCCAAGGTAGAGGGGTCAATTACTCGGGGGCATAGGTTTAAGATGCGAGGGGCAAGATTTAGAGGAGATGTACGAGGCAGGTTTTTTTTACAGAGGGTAGTGCGTGCCTGGAACTCGCTGCCGGAGGAGGTGGTGGAAGCAGGGACGATAGTGACATTTAAGGGGCATCTTGACAAATACATGAATAGGATGGGAATAGAGGGATACGGACCCAGGAAGTGTAGAAGATTCTAGTTTAGATGGGCAGCATGGTCGGCGCAGGCTTGGAGGGCCGAAGGGCCTGTTCCTGTGCTTTACTTTTCTTTGTTCTTATTCTTGACTATTCACTCCTCGAGAATGGAGTGTAGGGATTACAACTCCTTGCATTAGCACTGAAAAGCTCAGCGACCTGAAATATTATCTGTTTCTCCCTCCACAGATTCTGCCTGACCTGAGTACTTCAAGATTTCCTGTTTTTATTTCATGATTTCCACTATCCACATCATGTAGCTTTTTTAGCAAGAGAGTGTATAGTATGGGCACTCTTACTCTCCCCTGGACAAGCATTGTGCTGAGCCTTTTTGTAATGGTTGAATGAGAGAGCATGATCAGAATATCTACGAGGTGCCTAACAAATTTCACTTGTCCAACTGATTCAGAGAATACCAGGTATTGGGTATTAGGAACTAAATTAGAACAGACTTCATTCCCTCAATCACGTGCAAATTAAGATAGATTAAGCAGCTTAAGGAAATGAACTCATGGCTGAAGGAGTGATCTGGGAAAGTGGGGTTCCATTTTGTAAATCTCTGGAGCGAATACTGGGACAGGTAAGAAACTTACAGTTTTTCTTTTGTTATGAGCCAGGGTTTAGAGAACCCCAAAGTGCATCATGGAGTTCACCTGACCCACAACGTTTAAGAGATGGTGGTATGGGGAGCACACGGCCCACTCTACAGGTGTGGTAAAGCAGAAATGGAAAAGTATTTTTTAAAGCAAAACAACGTTTATTCTATGAACTCAAGTTAACCTTTTTCAAACATAGTGAACATCTTAGCAACCATTAATTTAAATACAACCCCCAAAGTGTACAACACTAAGTAATGCTTACGCTGTCCTTTTAACATCCATACGACTAAAACTAAAACACACCCTGCAGCCTGCTCAAAAACAAAAGGAAAAAGCTGGCAGACAGCCCAGCTCCACCCACTCTCTGACATCACTGCAGTAGTAAACACCCATTTCTTAAAGGTACTCTCACTACAGATATATAATATATATATATATATATATATACACACACCCATTTATAAACACCCATTTCTCAAAGGTACTCTCACATGACACCTCTCCCCAAGAAAAAAAATAAACCATCAACTTCAAGATGGTTTCATTTTTCACCTTTTCACTATCCTTGAAGAAATGCACACAGTAAATATACTTTTTTGTTTAAAAAAAACACACACGCAAACAGGTACAATAATAGTCAATTTTTGTTCTTCTTCCTCCAACTGAAATTGCTTCCGTTCATCACATTCGTGACAAAGCATCGGCTATCACGTTTTCTCTCCTGCCACATGTACTATTTTTTAATGAAATGGCTGCAACAACAAACTCCAGCAAAACAGCCGTGCATTGGTATTCTGGGATCGCTCCAAAAACGTCAATGGAATATGATCAGGATATATAACGGTGTCAGACGGATTGCTGGTCACATCAATGTGCAAATGTTGCAAAGCCAGCACCAAACTCAAAGTCTCCTTCTCAATCGTAGAATACTTTTTCTGGTGAGAATTCAATTTCTTTGAAAAATAACCAATAGGCCGCTCTAGCCCTTCGTCGTCGTTTTGTAGAAGCACCGCACCTACGCCCACATCACTCGCATCAACAGCCACTTTGAATGGTTTTGTATAATTTGGGATGGCGAACACTGGAGCAGTGGTTAACACTGCCTTTTGGCCGTCAAATGCCTGTTGACACTCCGCTCTCCACTGGAATTTGTTATGCTTCTTGAGCAAGTCCGGCAGTGGAGCGACCACACTGCTAAAATTGGGTACAAATTTCCAGTAAAATCCACTCATACCAAGAAATCGCATTGTTTCCTGTCGTGTCGAGGGTATCAGAAACTCCCCAATAACTTTTGTTTTCACATCCCATGGGACCATTTGACCCTGTCCGATTGTATGGCCAATGAAAGTGACTTGGGCTTTTCCAAATTCACTTTTGGCTAGGTTTATCACCAAAACCGCCTCCTGAAGTCGGTCGAATAACTCCATCAGATGTTTCAAATGTTCTGTCCATGTCTGGCTGAAAATGACCAGATCGTCAACGTACACCGCACAATTGGGTAGACCTGAAACAACTTTGTTAGTTAACCGTTGAAATGTGGCTGGTGTGTTTTTCATGCCAAATGGCATAACTTTGAATTGGTATATACCATCTGGAGTCACAAAAGCTGAAATCTCCTTCGCCTTTCCGGATAACGGTACCTGCCAGTAACCTTTAAGTAAACCCAGTTTAGAAATAACAGCTGATTGTCCCACTTTCTCAATGCAATCCTCCAAACGTGGGATAGAATAAGAGTCCATTCTTGTAACTGCATTAACCTTTCTATAGTCCACACACAACCGTTGGGTACCGTCTGGTTTTGGTACCATCACTATGGGTGAGCTCCATTGGCTGCAACCCACTTCAATTATGCCATTTTTACCATACTCTCAATCTCTTTGTTAACCTGTGCCAATTTTAAAGTGTTAAGTCTATATGGACGTTGTTTGATGGAACAGCATTTCCCACATCTAAATCATGTATAGCCATTTTAGTACTTCCCAATTTATCTCCACAAACTTGCCCATGTGATATCAATAACTCTTTCAGGTCAGTTTGATTTTCCTCTGGAAGGTAACTCAACAATTTATCCCAATTTTTAAGAACATCCTCATTTTCCAATTTAATTTGAGGTATGTCAAATTCAGAGTCATCTGAATTTGGTTCGTCACTTTGAGTTAGAATCATTAAAACCTCCTTTTTCTCTCCTTCCCTTTCAAAGTACCTTTTAAGCATATTGACATGACACACTCGGTGAGTCTTCCTTCTATCTGGTGTTTTTAATCATGTAATTCACCTCACTTAATTTTCTTTCAATCTGATAAGATCCACAAAACCTTGCTTTTAAAGGTTCACCTACCACTGGTAACAACACTAGAACCTTATCTCCACTGGCAACACTACGAACTTTGGATTTCTTGTCCGCTACCCGTTTCACCACATTTTGTGCAACTTTCAAATGTTGTCTAGCCAATTCACCTGTTCGATTTAATGTTCCCTAAAATCTGACACGTAATCCAATAATATAAGTTCCGATTTCTCTATCGCCAATTTTTCCTTAATCAATTTAAGTGGTCCTCTTACCTGATGACCAAAAATTAGTTCAAAAAGGACTAAATTTGGTTGACTCATTAGGTGCATTCCTAATTGCAAACAGTACGAATGGAATTCCTTTATCCCAATCCTCTGGATAATCGTGACAATCAGCCCTCAACATTGTCTTTAATGTCTGATGCCACCTTTCTAACGCTCCCTGCGATTCTGGATGGTACGCAGTTGATTTAAATTGTTTTATTCCTAAGCTATCCATAACTTAATGGAATAACCTGGAGGTAGAATTTGATCCTTGATCCGATTTTATTTCTGTGGGTAGTCCATATCTAGTCAAGAATTTTAGTAACTCCTCCACAATCTTTTTAGCTGTAATATTACATACTGGAATGGCCTCTGGAAACCTAGTAGACACATCCATTATAGTCAAAAGATATTGATTCCCACGTTTTATTTCAGGAAGCAGTCCTACGCAATCAATTAGGACCCTTGTAAAAGGTTCCTTAAATGCTGGAATGGGTATTAAGGCGCTGGTTTTATCACTGCTTGAGGTTTCCCTATCACTTGACATGTGTGACATGAGTGACAAAATTTAACAACAGCTTTATGTAGTCCAGGCCAATACAAATGTTTCTGGATTTTAGCTTGAGTTTTCCTTATTCCCAAATAACCTCCCACTGGTACCTCAGGTGCAACTCGCAACACCTCCTTTCTACACCCTGCCGGCAACACTACTTGATGAACTTCTGCCCACTTTTCATCCGACTGCATATGTAAAGGCTTCAATTTTCTCAACAAGATATTACTTTTACGGTAATCTGGTATACACTCAGATTCCTCTTCCGTGTATGCTTTCTGATACATCCGTTTGGTTTCCACATCTTTCTGTTGTAACTCCGCCAATTTTCCGGAACTAAAAATATCTGCCTCACCCTCCACCTGTTCTTGTTCTTTTTCAACCATCTGATCACAAATCATTTCTGATAATTGCACTTCAACTTCATCTTCACTCTTGATTTCTCCTCGTCTTAACCTGTGACTTTGCGACCTTGTTAGTACACAAGCCAGAAAATTCCGAGGATATTCGTCCTTCAACACTTCAGTTGTCTGATTTTCCACTGGCTTATCAACCGCAGTAGGCATCACTCCCACTTGCGATCCAGCTATATCGTTACCCAAGATAAACTGTATTCCTGGACAAGATAGTTTCTCTATTACTCCTACTACCACTTCACCACTCTTCACTGGACTTTCCAATCTTACCTTATATAATGGAACGCTACTCCTCTCACCCTGAATTCCACATATTACCACCTTTCCTGGCAATATTCTTCCCAAACTACATAACTCCTCATCTCTTCCCATTAAAGATTGACTAGCTCCCGTAGCTCTTAAAATTGTGACTTCTTTACCTGCTCCTCCTGATACACATGAGTAAACTTTACCCACACAAGTAATTTCTTTAAAGAATTTCTGGCACCTTCTTATCAATCACCTCTTGATCAGGCTGTACAATCTTTTGCTCCTCCTTCGCTTCACTTGGACTTTCCTTCACCACTTTAACAAACCCCACCGTCTTATCCTGTTTTACCGTACCACATTAGCCTTCCCAATGCTTTTCTTCAACCACCAACACTGACTTTACATGGCCTAGTTTATTACAGTGAAAACATTTGAAACTTTTCATGTCTCTCCCACCCTTCTGGATTTATTTTTAAATCTGAGGCACACTCTCCTTATTATCTCTCATGAGATCACCTTTACCACTTGAGTATTTCTCATGTCCCCAGTTTCTATTCCTCACAGGCTGAAACTGATGTTGGAAACCAAACTTTGATTTACGAACTAATTCATAATCATCTGCTATTTCTGCTGCTAACCTCGCAGTTTTAACCTTCTGCTCTTCCACATGAATTCTCACTACATCAGGAATTGAATTTTTAAACTCTGAGAGCTTCGTACGTTTGGTCTATTTTCAAAGCACTTATCCACCTATCAAAATTACTCTGTTTGATCCTTTCAAACTCATTGTATGTTTGACCAAATTCTTTCCTTAAATTTCTAAACCTTTGGCTGTAGACTTGAGGCACTAGCTCATATGCACCCACGGTAGATTTTTTCACCTCCTCATATGTCCCAGATACCTCCTCCGGTAGTGATGCAAACACTTCACTAGCTCTACCTACCAGCTTTGTTTGAATCCATAATACCCACATGTCCTGTGGTCATTTCATTTGTTTGGCTACCTTCTCAAATGAAATGAAAAAGGCTTCCACCTCCTTCTCGTCAAACCTTGGCAACGCTTAGACATATTTAAATGGATTCCCACCAAGTCTTCGATGCTCTTTCTCACTATCCTCATCACTATCATCCAACTGTACGTTTCCCTTTACGTCTGCCAATTTTAACTGACTGTCATGATTCATGGCCATTTTCTGAAGTTCAAACTCTCTCTCTTTATCTTTTTCCGTGATCTGTATCTCCCTTCCTCTTTCTTTTTGTTCTGCTAGGGCTATTCTTTCTGTTCTCCTTTCTTCTCTCTCCTTTTCTTTTTCCTCCCTCTCTCTTTCTGCTCTATCTCTTTCTCATTCTGCTCTCTCTTTCTTTTTCCTCTCTTTCGTATTCAAGCTGCTTTAATTCTTGCTCATGTTCCATTTGTTTAATTTGCAACTGAATTTTTGCTATTTCCAATGAATCAAACTGTATCTCAAGTAACTTTAAATGCTTAGCTAACACCATAATTACCTCATCTTTTCGCATTTTGTCAGGTAATGTTAACTGCAATGTTTTTGCCAAATCCAACAGTCTGCTTTTAGTCTCTGCCTGTAAGGTACTACGTGTGACCGTCTCCACCCCCAAAAATTCTGAGCCTCTGAAAGAGCCATTGTCCACAACACACTCCCCCCATAAACTAAAATACCACACCTGAAAAACACCCACAATATGCTCATCCCTCACTGTCTTTAGGGGTGTAAAAGGGGTGGGGAGTTGCATTACTGGTCAGAGATGATATCACAGCTGTGATTAAGGAGGGCACTATGGAGGATTTGAGCACTGAGGCAATATGGGTAGAGCTAAGAAATAGGAAGGGTGCAGTAACATTGTTGGGACTTTACTACAGGCCTCCCAAAAGCGAGCGTGAAGTAGAGGTACAAATATGTAGACAGATTATAGAAAAATGTGGGAGCAATAGGGTGGTCGTGATAGGAGATTTTAACTTCCCCAACATTGAATGGGACTCATGTAGTGTTGGAGGCGTAGATGGAGCAGAATTTCTAAGGAGCATCCAGGAAAGTTTTTTTAGAGCAGTATGTAAATAGTCCAACTCGGGAAGGGGCCATACTGGACCTGGTATTGGGGAATGATGCTGGCCAGGTGGTTGAAGTTTCAGTCGGTGATTACTTTGGGAATAGCGATCACAATTCCGTAAGTTGTAGAATACTCATGGACAAAGATGAGAATGGTTCTAAAGGAAGAGTGCTAAATTGGGGAAAGGCTAAGTATAACAAAATTCAGCAGGAGCTAGGGAATGTGGATTGGGAGCAGCTGTTTAAGGGTAAACCCACATTTGAAATGTGAGAGTCTTTTAAAGAAAGGTTGATTAGAGTGCAGGACAGACATGTCCCTGTGAAAATGAGGGATAGAAATGGCAAGATTAGGGAACCATGGATGGCGGGTGGAATTGTGAGACTAGCTAAGATGAAAAAGGAAGCATACATAAGATGTAAGCGACTTAAAACTGATGAAGCTTTGGAGGAATATCGGGAAAGTAGGACAAATCTCAAACGCGCAATAAAGAGGGCTAAAAGGGGTCATGAAATATCTTTGGCTAACAGGGTTAAGGAAAATCCTAAAGCCTTTTATTTGTATACAAGGAGCAAGAGGGTAACCAGAGAAAGGATTGGGCCACTCAAAGACAAAAGAGGGAATTTATGCATGGAGTCAGGTGAAATGGGTGAGATTCTTAATGAGTACTTTTCATCGGTATTCACCAAGGAGAGGGACATGTCAGATATTGAGGCTAGGGATGGATGTTTAAATGCTCTAGGTCAAGTCGGCATAAGGAAGGGGGAGGTTTTGGGTATTCTAAAAGGCATTAAAGTGGACAAGTCCCTAGGTCTAGATGGGATCGATCCCAGGTTACTGAGGGAAGCGAGGGACGAAATAGCTGGGGCCTTAACAGATATCTTTGCAGCATCCTTGAGCACGGGTGAGGTCCCGGAGGACTGGAGAATTGCGAATGTTGTCCCCTTGTTTAAGAAGGGTAGCAGGGATAATCCAGGGAATTATAGACCTGTGAGCTTGACGTCAGTGGTAGGCAAACTGTTGGAGAAGATACTGAGGGATAGGATCTATTCACATTTGGAAGAAAATAGACTTAGCAGTGATAGGCAGCATGGTTTTGAGCAGGGAAGGTCATGTCTTACGAACCTAATAGAATTCTTTGAGGAAGTGACAAAGTTAATTGATGAGGGAAGGGCTGTAATTGTCATATACATGGACTTCAGTAAGGCGTTTGATCAAGTCTCCCATGGAAGGTTGATGGAAAAAGTGAAGTTGCATGGGGTTCAGGGTGTACTAGCTAGATGGATAAAGAACTGGCTGGGCAACAGGAGACAGAGTAGTGATGGAAGGGAGTGTCTCAAAATGGAGAACGGAGACGAGTGGTGTTCCACAGGGATCCGTGCTCGGACCACTGTTGTTTGTGATATTAATAAGTGATCTGGACGAAGGTATAGGTGGTCTGATTAGCAAGTTTGCAGATGATGCTAAGATTGGTGGAGTTGCAGATAGCATGGAGGACTGTCAGAGAATACAGCAAAATATAGATAGATTGGAGACTTGGGCAGAGACATGGCAGATGGAGTTCAATCCAGGCAAATGCGAGGTGATGCATTTTTGAAGATCTAATTCAAGAGCGGACTATACGGTCAATGGAAGAGTCCTGGGGAAAATTGATGTACAGAGAGATCTGGGAGTTCAGGTCCATTGTACCCTGAAGGTGGCAACGCAGGTCGATAGCCTGGTCAAGAAGGCATACAGCATGCTTGCCTTCATCGGACGGGGTATTGAGTTCAAGAGTCGGCAGGTCATGTTACAGTTGTATAGGACTTCGGTTAGGCCACATTTGGAATACTGCGTGCAGTTCTGGTCGCCACATTACCAGAAGGATGCGGATGCTTTAGAGAGGGTGCAGAGGAGGTTCACCAGGATGTTGCCTGGTATGGAGGGTGCTAGTTATGAAGAAAGGTTGAGTAGATTAGGATTGTTTTCGTTGGAAAGACGGAGGTTGAGGGGGGACCTGATTGAGGTCTACAAAATTGAGAGAGGTATGGACAGGGTAGATAGCAACAAGCTTTTTCCAAGAGTGGGGATGTCAATTACAAAGGGTCACGATTTCAAGGTGAGAGGGGGAAAGTTTAAGGGAGATGTGCGTGGAAAGTTTTTTTACGCAGAGGGTGGTGGGTGCCTGGAACGCTTTGCCAGCAGAGGTGGTAGAGGCGGGCACGATAGCGTCATTTAAGATGCATCTCGACAGATATATGAACGGGCGGGGAACAGAGGGAAGTAGGTCCTTGGCAAATAGAAAACAGGTTTAGATAAAGGATCTGGATCGGCGCAGGCTGGGAGGGCCGAAGGGCCTGTTCCTGGGCTGTAATTTTCTTTGTTCTTTTAGTTCACTAAGCCAATCCAATAGATAGACTTTTATTCCCCCCCCCAGCCCCCCAGCACCCCCCCCCCAGCCCCCAATTTGTTATGGGCCAGGGTTTAGAGAACCCAAAAGTGTATCAGGGAGTTCACCTGACCCACAACTTTTTATAGATTGTGGTATGGGGAGCACATGGCCCACTCTACAGGTGTGGTATAGCAGAAATGGAAAAGTATTTTTTAAAGCAAAACAATGTTTATTCTATGAACTCAAGTTAACCTTTTTAAAACATAGTGAACATCTTAGCAACCATTAATTCAAATGCAACCCCCAAAGAATACAGCACTAAGTAAACCTTTAAGCTTTCCTTTTTAACATCCAAAAGACTTAAAAACAAAACCTTTATCAGAAGCACATCAGGTTAAAGTCACTACTGAAAACATTTATAATTCTGAATTCACCAAATGATCAAGAGATAGTCTTTTGATGGCAGAGAGAACAGCAGTACACCTGCTTGGTCTGGCTTCACCTCCAACACTGAAAACGAAACTAAAACACACAGCCTGCTCAAAAATGAAAGTAAAAATGCTGACAGACAGCCCAGCTCCACCCACTCTCTGGCATCACTGCAGTAGTAAACACCCATTTCTTAAAGGTACTCTCACTACAGATATTTATATACACACCCATTTATAAACACCCATTTCTTAAAGGTACTCTCACATGACACTTTTATTGGTTCATGGGATGTGAGAGTCGTTGGCTCGGCCAGCATTTATTGTCCATCCCCCGACGGCATTGAAGAGTCAAGCGCATTGTTGTGGATCCAGAGTCACATGTAGGCCAAATCAGGTAAAGACGACAGATTTCCTCCCCTAAAAGGACATTAGTGATTCAGATGGGTTTTCAACGACAATCGACAATGGTTTCATGGTCAGCTTTAGGCTTTTAATTCTCGATTTGTAGAGTTGTATTGCGGTTCATTTGAACCAGGCTAGGATTTTAACCCAGAAAATGGGATGGCTCAGGTGGGAAAGAGTAGTATTGATCATTTGAAAGCAAAAGAGTAAAGAAATAGTCAAACAGGCGCAACAGGTAATGGGAAATGTAAAAGATGTAAACTAATTTTAAAAGAAAAATGAGAAATGTGAGAATAAAACATGAGAGCAGGACAGGTTGGAATCTGATCTGATGTGGCGACCTACTACTCCCCGGACCTGGAATACATGACCATGAAGTGCCGCCCATACTATCTGCCACACGAGTTCACTTCAGCCATTATCACAGCGGTTTACATCCCACCCCAGGCAGAAGTGAGGAAGGCGCTGGACGAACACAGTTATAAACAACTACGAAACAGAACACCGGAGGACTTGCTCATCATGGCCGGAGACTTCAACTAGGCCAACCTCAAGAGTGTACTGCCAAAATTCCACCAGCACATCTCTTGTCCCACCAGGGGCGACAACACTCTTGACCACTGCTACTCAAAAATCGAGGGTGTCCCCCGTTCCATCCCCCGAACGCACTTTGCGAAATCAGACCATAAGACGGTGCTCCTTCTCCCGGCATACAAGCAGAAACTCAAGCGGGAGAATCCAGCTAAGAAGATCGTGCAGTCCGAGGAAACAGAAGAGCTCTTATGTGACTGCTTAGAGACAGTGGACTGGTCCATATTTAAGAACTCAGTGACCAACCTAAATGAGTATGCCACCACCGTCGCAGACTTCATCAGCAAATGTGTGAACGACTGCGTGCCAAAGAAAGCAGTACGTGCTTTCCCCAACGAGAAACCATGGCTCAATCGTGAGATTGACTCCCTACTGAAGGACAGATCTGAGACGTTAAAGTCAAAATGACCCTGAGCTATATAAAAAATCCAGGTACGACCTCCGCAAAGCCATCCGAGATGCCAAGAGAGAATATCAGCCAAGCTAGAGTCACAGATAGACTCTCGGCAGCTGTGACAAGGACTAAACAACATAACGGGCTATAAAGCGAAGCCGAGCTGTATCTCCGGCAGCAGCGCACCCCTCCCTGATGAACTCAATGCATTCTCTGCTCGGTTCGGGCAGGTAACAAACAATCCGCTGCCGAGTACCTCAGCAGCCCATAACTCACCCATACCCACCATCACAGCTTCCGAAGTCAGATCGGCCTTCCTGAAAGTGAACCCTCGGAAGGCGACGGGCCTGGACGGGATCCCTGGTCGTGCACTCAGAGCCTGCGCGGACCAGCTGGCAGAGGTGTTCGCAGACATCTTTAACCTCTGCCTACTCCGCTACGAGGTCCCCACCTGCTTCAAAAAGACCACCATCATACCGCTGCCAAAGAAGAACCAGGCAACATGCCTCAATGACCACCGTCCGGTGGCCCTGACTTCAGTCGTAATGAAGTGCTTCGAGAGGTTGATCATGAAGGGTATCACCTCCGTACTCCCAGAACGCCTTGATCCATTGCAATTCGCATACCGTCGCAACCGGTCCACAGCAGATGCCATTTCCCTGTCCCTACACTCATCCCTAGAGCATCTCGACAAGCACGGTAGCATTGTGGTTAGAACAATTGCTTCACAGCTCCAGGGTCCCAGGTTCGATTCCCGACTTGGGTCACTATCTGCGGAGTCTGCACGTTCTCCCCGTGTGCGTGTGGGTTTCCTCCAGGTGCTCTGGTTTCCTCCCACAGTCCAAAGATGTACAGGTTAGGTGGATTGGCCATGCTAAATTGTCCTTAGTGTCCAAAATTGCCCTTCGTGTTGGGTGGGGTTACTGGGTAATGGGGATAGGGTGGAGGTGTGGGTTTGGGTAGGGTGCTCTTTCCAAGAGCCGGTGCAGATTCGATGGGCCGAATGGCCTCCTTCTGCACTGTAAATTCTATGATCTATGACAACAAGGACTCCTACATCAGACTCCTATTTATGACGACAGCTCCGCCTTTAACACCACAATCCCAGCCAAGCTCATATCAAAGCTCCAAAACCTAAGACTTGGCAGCCCCACTCTGCAGCTGGATCCTCGATTTTCTGACCAACAGACCACAATCAGTAAGAATGAACAACAACACCTCATCCACAATAGTCCTCAATTCCGGGGCCCCGCAAGGTTGCGACATAGCCCCCTACTCTACTCCCTGTACACACACGACTGTGGCCGGATCTCTAATAACAACGAGTCAGATAGAGAACCTAGTGGAGTGGTGCAGCGACAACAATCTCTCCTTCAATGCCAGCAAAACTAAAGAGCTGGTCACTGACTTCAAGAAGCAAAGTTCTGTGCACACCCCTGTCAGTGTCAACGGGGTCGAGGTGGAGATGGTGAGCAGTTTAAAATTCCTAGATGGGCACATCTCCAAAAATCTGTCCTGGTCCACCCACGTCGATGCTACCACCAAGAAAGCACAACAGCGCCTATACTTCCTCAGAAAACTAAGGAAATTCGGCATGTCCACATTAACTCTTACCAACTTTTACAGATGCACCATAAAAAGCATCCTATCTGGCTGCATCACAGCCTGGCATGGCAACTGCTCGGCCCAGGAACGCAAGAAACTTCAGAGAGTCGTGAACACCGCCCAGTCCATCACACAAACCTGCCTCCCATCCATTGACTCCATCTACACCTCCCGCTGCCTGGGGAAAGTGGGCAGCATAATCAAAGGCCCCTCCCACCTGGCTTACTCACTCTTCCAACTTCTTACAGGGGACAGGAGATACAGAAGTCTGAGAACACGCTGTTACCAGACTCCTAAATCACCCTCTTATGGACTGACATCATTTACACTACACCCCTGTATGCTTCATCCGATGCCGGTGCTTATGTAGTTACATTGTATACCTTGTGTTGCCTTATTATGTATTTTCTTTTATTCCCTTTTCTTCCCATGTACTTAATGATCTGTTGAGCTGCTCGCAGAAAAATACTTTTCACTGTACCTCGGTACACGTGACAATAAACAAATCCAATCCAAAGAAGTATTCTTTATAAAATATGTCCCACTTATAGGATCAAATTGAATGAATTGAAAACACAAATTTATCTTTTGAGTACAACAAGGTTGCCATCAGAAGACAGTAAAGACAGGCAATTAAATATACCAGGTTATATGGTCCAGTGGTAGAAACCGATAGAGGAGGAGTGGTCTTTGTGATTAAGGAGGAAATTACTTTAATGATAAGAGGATATAGTGAGAGGAAATCAAGCAATGGGAAGTTAAGAAACAGAAAAGTATTTAATATTGTAGCGATGGTCATGTATATATTGCCTGCCAACAGCTGTTAAGTGGCAGAATGTATTAATGCAGAAATTAAACAGGTCTGTAGCAAAGGCAGCATAGTTTTGATATGAGATTTTAAACATTCTTACAAATTGAGTTGAGGAGATTTGCTCATGTCAGAAAGGTAGCAAATTTACTGAGTGTGTTCAGCATAGTTTTCTGCAGCACTAATTCTTAGAATACACAAGAAGATAGGTAGGAAAATAAAATGCAAAGGTTTGGCAGAGAAGGTTGTTCACTTGGGCAGGATGAACAAAGAAGCAGAATATTATTTAGATGGAGACTGCAGAATGCTGAGGTACAGAGGGATCTGGGTATCCTCATACATAACTAAAGTCAGCATGCGGGCACCAGCAATTAGGAAGATAAATGGAATGTTGGTCTTTATTGCAAGGGTAATGGAGTATAAAAGTTGGAAAGTGTTCTTACAACTGTACAGGCCATTGGCGAGACCACACCTGGAATATTGTGTAGAAGTTTTGCTCTCCTTCTAATGTTTGCACTGGAAGCAGTTCAGAGAAGGTTCAACCAGCTGATTCTTAGGATGAAGGGATTGTCTTCGAAGAAAAGATTGAGTCTACACTCATTTGAGTTCAGAAGAATGAGAGGTGATCTGTCGTATGAGAAACGTTTGAAGACTCTGGGTCTGTACTCGTTGGAGTTTAGAAGGATGAGAGGGGATCTTGTTGAAACTTACAAGACACTGCAAGGCCTGGATAGAATGGACGTGGAGAGGATGTTTCCACTTGTAGGAAAAACTAGAACCAGAGGACACCATCTCAGACTAAAGGGACGATCCTTTAAAACAGAGATGAGGAGGAATTTCTTCAGCCAGAGGGTGGTGAATCTGTGGAACTCTTTGCCGCAGAATGCTGTGGAGGCCAAATCACTGAGTGTCTTTAAAACAGAGATAGATAGGTTCTTGATTAATCAGGGGTTATGGGGAGAAGGCAGGAGAATGGGGATGAGAAAATATCAGCCATGATAGAATGGCGGAGCAGACTCGATGGGCCGTGTGGACTAATTCTGCTCCGATGTCTTATGGTCTTATGATCATATTGAAAGATTCTGAGGGGATTTGACTACATCGATGGTGTGTTAGACTGGTTTTTGATCTACAAAAGACTCCAAGATTATGGGTGGGATGGAAGTGGCAGGCAGGAAAGTGGAGTTCAGGTCACAATCAGATCAGCTATGATCTTATTGACTGGTCTTCTCCTGCTTCTATTTCCACTTTTATGTAAGAAGGCAAGCCATGTTTGATTTAATGGGTATTCAGCTGGATTAGACAGCTCAACAGTGTGTGAACATTAACAGTGATCATTTGATCGAGTTCAATGATACCATTAATTGGAAAAAGCAAAACTGCCACTAAATTCGATACGACTGACTTCAATGGAATGGGACACTACCGACAATGAATTGGGCAAATATGTTAATGAAGAATTCATCAAAAGATCAGTAGGTGGTGTTCAGACAAGAATTTAAAATAATACAGAACTGGTTTATAACCATAAAGCAACAAGAACTCTACTTGTCCAAAAAAAACATGTATCTCTTAAGAGGTAAGGGACAACATAAAATCAAGAGAGAAAGCAAAACAAAAGCATAGCACAGGTTCCATCGATTCCAGTGACTTGGAAATATACAAAGGGTGACAAACAGATAGTAAGAGCTACAGAATGTGAATATCGAAAGAAACTTGCAAATGATGCAACAACATAAGAAATAGGAGTAGACCATACAGCCCATCAAGTCTGCTCTGACATTCAATCCAATCATGGCTGATTGTCAACCTTAAATCCACTTCCCACTGCTCCACATATTGCTTAATTTGGTTAGTCTCGGTCTTAATTCAATCAGGGATCATCTGCAACCCTCTGGGATAGAAAATTCCAACAATTAACAATACTCCGAGTGAATACATTTCTCCTCATCTCAGTCCTAAATAATCAACCCTTATCCTGAGACTGTGCCCCATGTTCTAGGTTCCCCAGGCAGGAGAAACAACCTCAGCGTTGAGCCTGTCAAGTCCCTTCAAGATCTTGTGTTTCAAAAGATTACCTCTCTGAAAATTCTGAAGTCCACAGAACATGGAACCAATTTATTCAGCCACTTATCTATCATAGGACAATCTTATCATCCCAGGAACCAGTCTGGTGAACCTTTGCTACAACACCTACAATGCAATATGGAGACCAAAACTGCACACAGTATTCCAGGAGTGATCTCATCAAAACCCTGTTCAATTGTAGCAAAACGTCCTTATTATTGTTCCCCACTCCCCTTGCAATAAAGGCCAATTTGTAATTTTCCTTCCTGATAGCTTGCTGTACCTCCATGCAAACTTCCTGCACAATTTGTGTGAATATACCCAAGTCCCTCTGAACATCAACAGTTACATCTTTCACACCCTTTTACATGTAATTTGCTTTTCTATTCTTAGGACCAAAATTAATAACCTCGCACTTCCCCACATTATATTACATCTGTTGTCTTGTTGCTAATCTAACCTGGCTATATCTCTTTGCAGCCTCTTTCTGTCCTTTCCTCGGTTTACAATCTGAGCTCTGTATCATCAGCAAACTTCAATACATTACTCTCTTAGTCGAATTATTGATTGAGACCCCGACATTAAACCTTCTGACACTCCACGGTCAGTCTGCCAACTTGAAAATGACCCATTTATAGTTTTAGTCAGTACAGAAAAATGCCCTTCCACCCACCGTGTCTGCGCCTGCCGTCATGCACCTATCCATTCTCATCCCATTTTCCAGTACTTGGTCTGTAACCTAGGTAGGAAAGTAAACACTGAAGAAGACTATGGATATAGATAAGGTGAGTGGGCAAAAATCTGGCAAATAGAGTATAATATGGGAAAATATGAAATTGTCCATTTTGGCAGGAAGAATAAAAAAAAGACGCTTATTATCTAAATGGTGAGAGATTGCAGAGCTCCGAGGTGAAGAATGATTTGGGTGTCATAGAATAGAATGATATTGTGTGTGAGGGGAATTGATTACAAACGTAGGGAGATTATACTTACAGTTGTACAGGGGATTGGTGAGACCACACCTGGAGTACTGTGTACAGTATTAGTTTCCTAATTCAAGGAAGAATGTAAATGTGTTAAAAGTAGTTCAGAGAAGGTTTACTAGACTAATACCAGGAATGGGTGGTGTCTTACGAGGAAAGGTTGGAGAGGCTGGGCTTGTATCCATTCAAGTTTAGAAGAGTAAGAGATGACTTGATCGACACCTTCAAGATGCTGAGGGATATTGACAGAGTGCATGTGGAGAAGATGGGTGCGATTTTCCGGAAAGATTTCCAAGTGTTGCAGCGAGCGGGAATTGCCACATATTTCCCGGCACTTGGCCCAGCGAAATAGGCAACGCAATTCTATATTAATTGGTCAACTTAACGAGGCCTCATGGGCATCTCGCCCCAAACGCTGGCTTGCCAGCCCCCAACTAACAAGGTCGAGCAGCACTTAAGTTGTGCTTGCTCCAGCAAGCAACAATAGCGCCGAGGAGACCAGCCCCAAGATTTGGAGATGCTGACCTGTGAAGGCTCCTGGGTGCGGTGGAGGCCAGGAGGGATGTCCTGTTATCCAGAGTCGCGGAGGGTGAGTCACAAGGCATTCAGTGCTGCCTGGGACGAGGTGGCGGCAGCAGTCAGCTCGGGCAGTGTGACCAGGAGGACTGGCCTCCTCCAGTGTCGGAAGAAGGTCAACGACCTCCACTGGGCAGCACGAGTGAGTAGACACCAACGTCCCACCCATCCCCCCCAAATGAGCATTCCCCCCAGGCGACCCCAACCTTCCCTCCATCCCCCTCCCCCTTCAGCACTCCTTCCACCCACCCCTTTAACCCTCTCTCCACCCCAACTCTCCCTTCTCCTCCCCCCATAACTGTGAACCGCACATGGGGCTAACTTTGCCTTCTCTGTGTATCCTCAGGACAAGCTCTCCCATAATTGGCAGGAGAGGCTCCAGGTTGGCGGTGGGGTGCCAGACATGAGAATCCTCACCTCATTCGAAGAACAGGCCCTAGACTGGTGTGGCCAAGTACAGGACGGTCACCAACGGGGAGGCTGGCAGACGTCGCAGACATGAGGAACCACCAGGCTCCACTCGGAGGACCTGTCAAATGTGAGTAGCGATTGCATTACTGACTGATCCATCCCTCCAACTAACCACATGTCCATTCTCCCGCAGGGCCAGCAGCCAACGGCGACGGCCCATCCCGAGCGGCACCCTCTCATGACTCAGAGGAGAACACTGGAGGAGAGCCCCGAGGATGCAACTGTTATAGTCGCGGCACAGCTGCCATTCCCACCCTCCACCAGCGCAGATAAGCACACCTCGGTGGGACATGTTATGGTCAGGCTTCTGGGGTACACTGCTGCTGATGCACATCTGGTGGAGCAGGAAGCCCCAGGCGAGACAGCAGTTGGAGGTCTGCTGGATCCCTAGACCCAGCTGGGTCCTAGCTTGACACAGCCTGTGGGACAGGGTTACTCGGAGTTAATGGAGACGATAGGGAGTGGCCGGGACATTCAGAGGGAGAAATCAGCATCACTCCAGCACATCCATGGCTGCTTGGAGGAGTCCCAGAGGCTACGGGTGCAGGAGATGGCACCGGCAATGAGTGGCACCGAAGCCAACAATGCTAGGGTGGCGACCGCAGTGAAGAGCCTGGTACACGACGTCGGAACCATGAGTGAAGGTGACCAAGGCGTGGCGCAGTCGGTTACCGCCAATATCTGGGGAGGAAAATTTGTTGCGGCTCTTCGCAGGGTGGGGGGGGGGGGGGGGGGGGGGGGGTTGTTAAACTAATTTGTCAGGGGGATGGGAAAACGAGCTGTCGTCCAGAAGCCAGTGTTGATAGTAGTGAGGTGCTGAGGAGGGTATCAAGGTCGCAGGAGTGTACCAGCAGACAGGAAGGTGGGTTGAAGTGTGTCTATTTGAATGCAAAGAGCATCTGGAATAAGGTAGGTGAACTTGGAGCGTGGATTGGTACTTGGGACTCCGATGTTGTGGCCATTACGGAGACATGGTTAGAACAGGGACAGGAATGGTTGTTGGAAGTTCCGGGGTATAGCTGTTTCAGTAAGAGGAGGGAAGGTGGTAAAAGAGGTGGAGGAGTAGCATTGTTAACCAAGGATAGTTTAACGGCTGCAGAAAGGCAGTTCGAGGGGGATCTGCCGACTGACGTAATATGGGCTGTAGTTAGAAATAGGAAAGGAGCGGTCACATTGTTAGGAGTTTTATATAGGCCCCCAAATAGTAATAGAGATGTGGAGGAAGAAATTGCAAAGCAGATTATGGATATGTGTGGAGGTCTCAGGGTAGTTGTCATGGGTGACTTTAACTTTCCAAATATTGATTGGAACCTCTATACGTCGAACAGTTCGGATGGGGCAGTTATTGTACAGTGTGCGCAGGAGGGTATCCTCACACAATATGTGGGTAGGCCAACAAGAAGTGGGGCCACATTGGATTTGGTACTGGGTAATGAACCGGGCCAAGTGTTAGATTTGTTTGTGGGAGAGCACTTTGGAGATGGTGACCACAATTCGGTGTCTTTCATTATTGCAATGGAGAGGGATAGGGCCATACAGCAGTTCAAGGTTTATAATTGGGGGAGGGGTTATTATGATTCGATTAGGCAAGAATTAGGGAGCATAAGATGGGAACAGAAACTGTCAAGGAAAGGCACAAATGAAAAGTGGAGCTTGTTCAAGGAACAAATACTGCGTGTCCTTGATAGGTATGTCCCTGTCAGGCAGGGAGGAAATGGCCAGGTGAGGGAACCATGGTTCACAAAAGAGGTTGAATGTCATGTCAAGAGGAAAAAGGAAGCGTATGTAAGGATGAGAAAACAAGGTTCAGTTGGGTCGCTGAGGGTTACAAGGCAGCAAGGAATGAGCTAAAAAAAAGGGCTTAGGAGAGCGAGGTGGCTCTCCTTGGCGGGTCGGATCAAGGAAAACCCCAAGGCTTTTTACTCTTATGTGAGAAATAAAAGAATGACCAGGGTGAAGTTAGGGCTGGTCAAGGACAGTAGTGGGAACTTGTGCATGGAGTCAGAAGAGATAGGAGAGGCGTTGAATGAATACTTTTCTTCAGTGTTCACCAAGGAGAGGGGCTATGTTTTTGAGGATGAGAGTGTGATACAGACGGGTAGGCTGGAGGAGGTAGATGTTCTGAGGGAAGATGTATTAGCAATTTTGAAAAACCTGAGCGTTGACAAGTCCCCTGGGCCAGATGGGATATATCCTAGGATTCTTTGGGAGTCAAGGGATGAGATTGCAGAGCCTTTGGCTTTGATCTTTGGGTCCTCACTGTCCACGGGGATAGTGCCAGAGGACTGGAGAGTGGCGAATGTTGTTCCTCTGTTCAAGAAAGGGAATAGGAATGACCCTGGTAATTATAGGCCAGTTAGTCTTACTTCGGTGGTCGGTAAGTTATTGGAAAAGGTCCTGAGGGATAGGATTAATGACCATTTGGAAAGATGCAGCTTAATCCGGGATAGTCAACACGGATTCGTGAAGGGTAAGTCTTGCCTCACAAATTTGATTGAATTCTTTGAGGAGGTAACTAAGTGTGTAGATGAGGGTAGAGCAGTTGATGTCGTATACACGGATTTCAGTAAGGCGTTTGATAAGGTTCCCCATGGTCGAAGAAAGTAAGGAGTTGTGGGATAAAGGGAAATTTTACCAATTGGATAAGTAGCTGGGTATCACATAGAGGACAGCGGGTCGTGGTGGATGGAAAATTTTCAGACTGGAGACCAGTTACCAGCGGTGTACCACAGGGATCAGTAAATTTGCTGGTGACACCAAGATTGGTGGAGTAGTGGATGAGGTGGAGGGCTGTCAGAGGCTGCAAAGAGACATTGATAGGATGCAGAGCTGGGCCGAAAAATGGCAGATGGAGTTTAACCCTGATAAGTGTGAGGTGATTCATTTTGGTAGGACAAATTTGAATGCGGATTACAGGCTCAACGGCAGGGTTCTGAGGAATGTGGAGGAACAGAGATCTTGGGGTTCATGTCCACAGATCTCTGAAGGTTGCCACTCAAGTGAATAGAGCCGTGAAGAAGGCCTATAGTGTGTTAGCGTTTATTAACAGGGGGCTTGAGTTTAAGAGCCGTGGGGTTATGCGGCAACTGTGCAGGACCTTGGTGAGACCACATTTGAAGTATTGTGTGCAGTTCTGGTCACCTCACAATAGGAGGGATGTGGAAGCACTGGAAAGAGTGCAAGGAGTGTGAAATCATCTCGCCCCACCATAATACAGGCCCCCTTTATCGCGAAAACACCCCCCAGAAAACTAGCCACTCCATCTCAAAGCCCCCCTCACCCGGACACGTGTGATCCCATTAGGATCTATGTGGATGGATCTTCCACGGTCCTGGATGGGCAACGCATAACAGGTTGTGGGATTTATGTGGAGGACGCGCAGGGACGTGCCCTCGAGGAAATCGCATTAAAATTAAAAGTAAGCAGAGCCTGCGGCCATCGCTTACATTATAGAGCACCCCGATTCCTTCCCCAGCCCGGCAGACATATATTCAGACAGCCTATACGTTTGCAACAGCCTCACCAAATTTCTGCCCCTCTGGGAAACAAGAGGATTTGTTTCCGCGGATGGGAAACCCCTCCCCTCAGCCCCATTACTCCGCCATATTCTGAAAAAAGCCAAGGACAGGACTTTTGGCATTATAAAAGTCCGCAGCCACCATCGTTCCTCCCCCCCTGGAAATGTAAAAGCCGACGCGCTGGCTAAAGCAGGATCCAGGCATGGGTACTTTTGGAAGCCCCCCGAAAGCGCCCCAGTGAGTGCGCCAGCGAGTGCAGTTCAGGTCACGCAGACTAGGATCGAAGATCTAGTAGAGGCCCAGAAGCAGGATAGCGCTCTCACTGAGTTCTTGAAAGGGAAGTATCCAGCCCCATACGAGAGGTTCAGAAATACGATAACCACACATGACGGTGTGGTGTTGAAAGACACCCTTTATGTAGTTCCGAAGCAGGATAGGAACCAATAAATCTGTTTATTCCATGATGGTCAGGGAATCGATCCCACCGCAGCCCACCTCAAACAGCTTTGTTGGTGGCCAAATCTCAAAGAGGATGTATCCCATTACATTGAGAATTGCCTCATCTGCGCACAGAACAACCCAGATATATATGCCAAAAAGGCACAACTCAGCCACACCCGACCCGTTAACGGCCCCTGGACTAACCTCCAGATCGATTTTATAGGTCCATTGTCCCCTTGCAGGAATGGATATAAATACGTTCTGGTGGTCATAGACTCTTTTACAAAGTGGGTGGAAGCATTTCCAGCCCGCACCAACACCGCGGAAACCACAGCCAAAATCCTAACCCACCACATCTTTACAAGATGGGGACTGCCCCGCAGTATTGAATCGGACCAAGGTTCTCACTTTACGGGACGGGTCATGCAGAACGTCCTCACGATATTTGGCATAACCCAAAAATTTCACATTGCGTTCCACCCACAGTCGAGTGGTATAGTGGAGCGCATGAATCGGACCCTAAAAACCACCCTCCGAAAAATGGTCCAGCAGGACAACACCACTTGGGATTCTGTCCTCCACTTTGCGCTGATGTTTTTGCGTAACACTGTTTCCACCTCCACAGGTTACACCCCATACACCCTCATGACCGGACACCCCAGGAAAGGGACAGAGTACTTGTTGGATTTAGACCTGACCAGCCCTGAAGTTACGGCCCTCACCCACGAGAAAGCCGTTGAACAATTACTTGCAAATGTAAAAACCGCTCAGTTAGCAGCCGCTGTTAAACTGGGCATGAAAAGAAAACAGAGCAAGGCCTGTTTTGATAAGGCAGTACATGCAACGGAGTATAATACAGGACAACAAGTGATGTTGTCTGTGTATAACCCCAGCACATTTCTGTCTCCGAAATACTCGGGTCCGTACTCCATTACGGATAAAGTAAGCCCATCGGTATATAAAATCAAATACCCAAATGGTAAGACTGCGTGGTTTCACATAAATCAGTTAAAGGCTTATGGAGCACAGTCAAACCACGCCCACCACGTCATGCTTGACGCAGCAGACCAAACCCCGCCCACAGCCAACGTGACCACACCAACCCCCACCACGTCCAGCCCAGACACAGGCTCGCCCCCAACTCCACCCCCAAAATTTATACTCCGCCCCGGAATGGCCACAGACTGCAGCAGCAGAGACAGCGACTGTGACTCTGACGATAGCCACAGCACGCCTCCCTACTATCCTGGTCCCACACCCAGCGACTCCGAGTTCGACTCCAGTGATCCCTTCCTGATCACTTTCTTAAACAAACCACACCACCGACCACCGAACCATACGGACGACCCCAACGTTGTCCCCACACAACTTGACAAAACCCATTGGCACCGCGACAACTCCTACAGACTCGTCCGCAACGACGAAAGCAACCCCAACTCATACCACGCAGTCCTCTCAACATTAATTCACTCCAGAATTTGGCACCCGGGAGAAGGGGACGACCTCGAGTCAGACCCCCAATCCGCCAACCCCTTTGCGACCCTGTTCGCAACAGAGAACTGAGGTGTCCACATGATGATTTAAAGGAGACACTTGGGAAAAGTGTTGTCCTTCCTGATGGAACCTGCAGGATGTTTTATGTTGTTTGTATGTTTTGATTAAGCGTTGTTCGTCCGACAGGAGAATGTTTCTCACCGTCACACACCCATTCACCTGAAACCTTTTAGCTCTTTCCAACGGACACCCACCTCGGCCAGACGCTTGTTCAGCGGTACCAATTTGTCCACAGATACCACAATGGTACCAACTTGTCCAGAGATACCTGGTCAACAGCCCAGACGCTTGTTCAGTGGAACTAGCTTGTCTGCAGACACTTTAGCTGATACCTGTTTGGGTACCAGACGCCCGTTCTGATTCGAGGGTAGAAGCACAGCACCAAACGCTCGTTCAGAGGAACTAGCTTTTCAGCTGGTACTGGTTCGAGTGCCAGATGCCCGATCTGATTTGACGGTAGAATCACAGCAGCAACCCCACCATGATGGCTACATTTTTGCCCGTTCTTGTCGGTTGCTCAGGCAGTGGAGAAACGTCGGGAGACCCACCCTGCCTGGGAACCCCCTGCTGGTCAAAAACGCTCGGGTAGGGGACATACGGTATTGGTAGCCGTCCTACCCGGGGACTCCATCCAAATCTTACCCGTCGCAGCCCATACGCACCTCATTCGACCTTTTCCTTTCAAAACAGTTTTATTTATTTAGGCGACCCTTGGGTTGCTGCCTCATGCTATTTACATCCAGGAACATTTGGATGATAAACTTAGCACTGGTCCACCATTGGGAAGTGTGCCGTGTCCTAACATTTGTTTTGAAAAAAAATGAGGGAGTCACATAGAGTGACCAATTATAAGGGAATAATTGGTTGGCCCCAAGAAGGACAGACACACTCACATACCGGATATTATACCAAGGTAGTTACAGATACTATGCTTGTTTTACAGAACTCCAGAACCGAAGGAAAACAGAACACAAAGAAAGAAAAAGAAAGAGGACAGCCGTGAATACTTCTTTCATCGTGATCAAAATTTTTATGATGAACATTTGGTTGCGCGGGAAAGCGGACCTCATTACTCCAAACCCCTCTGCCGTTAATGTTTCACTGCCCCGCAGTACCGAGGGCCCAGTCACCAGCCACGTTGCATTATCCTGGTGTGCCAAGTTCATAACCTGGTACTCCCTGTCCTACGTAATTGAAGCACTGTTAGCGTTGGCGATACTCTGCTGTGCAGTGCAGACTATGCGCCTCCGCAAATGGAGGAGAGCGTACCGCGCTCGAACCCCGGTATATCGGATCTGATCCCCTATATTCTGTTAAGACCAGACCCCCGTGACCTATGAAACCACAATAATAAAACATGCACTTGCGTTTTTCTGTAAATAAAAATGTACAAAACCCCAATAACAGAAAATGTATGATCCTGCGCTTGACTGCCAAGCCAGGAAAGAGTATATTGAATGTTGTAATTGTTGTTGTATGTTTAGAGAGATAGGATGATGCCAGGCTTGATGAGTGTATTTAGGTAAAATCAGAGGTTCCAAGTTTTTATTTTTTTAGATACATGCCCCTGCCTGACAGAGCGCCCTCAAGAATTATTTAGATAAATTTTTGTGCATAGCTAGGGTCAGAGTAGTGGCCATGTAGGAGGTGTCCCCCCGGTCAGGGAACAGAAGGGACAAAATTTATGTGATCCTTCACGCTTCGCGTTAGGATCACAAGGAGGGCTGTAGCCACCTAAAATGGCTGATTCCCGATTAATTTGGCCAAAACCCGATATGAAATGTCTCACCGAAAAGGCTGATGGGAAAAGCAGCCGACAGGACACAAAACGGACAGCTGCAGACAGAATAACGTATTCGGCTCAGGGGAAGTCGGCCCAAATCGATACCTGCGACTATTAGCAGTACATCAACACAGACATTTGCAGTTTAATCGGCTATCCCCGGGAACAATTGCAACATATTAGCAATTGAATGCCGGGCCAGACCTCTCGGCGCCTGCAGTGGCCGAAACAAAGACAGATGAACGACCACCCCCCGATCGAGGAATCGCCCCATTATTGGAGCATATCGAACCCAGTGATTGGGAACAAGTCCAATCACTTGAGACTCAGGGTCAAGGGCCGCCCCGAGAGCCGGGAAGCCCCTGGGCCCTATAAATTGAGGGGACAAGTTCAGATCTCGCTCTCTCTCCCTTCTTCTCCTGCTCGCAACCCTCGCAAGAACATCGACCAGAAACTGTAAGTTTGACTCCAGCGATCGCTCCCCGATAGAGACTCCTAGCCATCGACCCGTATCAGCCTTTTGAATCCCGCAGGCCAGGTCCAATTCGATAAACCATTTGTTTCCCTGACCTGGTGGGCCATCCCCAAAAGTTAAGTATTGGCCAGTAGTGGTAGGTTTTGATATAGATAGTAGGATTATTGTGTAAGTATTTATTGCTGTACATAATAAATGACCGTTGATTTCAATCTTACCAAGCGGTGTGCTGACTTATTAATCATAACTCGAGCTTGAACCACGTGGCGGTATCCGAAAGATACCTGGCGACTCGTGAGCAAAGGTGACATAATCAGAGCTAATAAAACTAAGGCTAATAAGAGCAACACAATGCTACTACTTTACCCTTAATGCCATGCATCTTTATCTTATGCAGCAACCTTTTGTGTGGCACCTTGTCAAAGGCTTTCTGGAAATCCGGATATACCACATCCATTGGCTCCCCGTTATCTACCGCTCTGGTAATGTCCTCAAATAATTCCACTAAATTAGTTAGGCACGACCTGCTCTCTATGAACCCATGCTGCGTCTGCCCAATGGGACAATTTCCATCCAGATGTCTCGCTATTTCTTCCTTGATGATAGATTCCAGCATCTACACTACTACCGAAGTTAAGCTCACTGGCCTATAATTACACGCTTTCTGGGTACCTCCTTTTTTAAACAGTGGTGTCACGTTTACTAATTTCCAATCCGCCGGGACCACCCCAGAGTCTAGTGAATTTTGGTAAATTATCACTAGTGCATTTGCAATTTCCCTAGCCATCTCTTTTAGCACTCTGGGATGCATTCCATCAGGGCCAGGAGACCTGTCTACCTTTAGCCCCATTAGCTTGCCCATCACTACCTCCTTAGTGATAACAATCATCTCAAGGTCCTCACCTGCCATAGCCTCATTTCTATCAGTCACTGGCATGTTATTTGTGTATTCCACTATGAAGACCGACCCAAAAAACCTGTTCAGTTCCTCAACCATTTCCTCATCTCCCATTATTAAATCTCCCTTCTCATCCTCTAAAGGACCAATATTTACCTTAGCCACTCTTTTTTGTTTTATATATTTGTAGAAACTTTTACTATCTGGTTTTATATTCTGAGCAAGTTTACTCTCATAATCTATCTTACTCTTCTTTATAACTTTTTTAGTAGCTTTCTGTTGTCCCCTAAAGATTTCCCAGTCCTCTAGTCTCCCACTAATCTTTGCCATGTTGTATGCTTTTTCCTTCAATTTTATACTCTCCTTTATTTCCTTAGATATCCACGGTCGATTTTCCCTCTTTCTACCGTCCTTCCTTTTTGTTGGTATAGACCTTTGCTGAGCACTGTGAAAAATCGCTTGGAAGCTTCTCCACTGTTCCTGACCTGTTTCACCATAAAGTCTTGGCTCCCATTCTACCTTCTCTTATCCCATTGTAATCTCCTTTGTTTAGATTTTACCATCTGTATTTTTAATTCCCCCATATTGTGATCGCTCCTTCAGAGAGTATCCCTAACTATGAGATCATGAATCAATCCTGTCTCATTACACAGGACCAGATCTAGGACCGCTTGTTCCCTCGTAAGTTCCATTACATACTGTTCTAGGAAGCTATCGCGGATACATTCTATAAACTCCTCCTCAAGGCTGCCTTGGCCGACCTGGTTAAAATCAATCGACGTGTAGATTAAAATCCCCCATGATAACTGCTGTACCATTTTACATGCATCAGTCATTTCTTTGTTTATTCCCTGCCCCACCATAATGTTACTATTTGGTGGCCTATAGACTACTCCTATCAGTGACTTTTTCGCCTTACTATTCCTGATTTACACCCAAATGGATTCAACCTTATCCTCCATAGCACCAATGTCATCGCTTACTATCGCCCGGATGTCATCCTTAAATAACAGAGCTACACCACCTCCCTTACCATCCACTCTGTCCTTCTGAATAGTTTGATACCCTTGGATATTTAACTCCCAGTCGTGACCATCCTTGAACCATGTTTCAATAATGACCACTAAATCATAGTCATTCACGATGCATTATTCCAAATACTACGAGCATTCAGGTAAAGTACAGTTATGTTGGCTTTTATACCTCTGTTTTGAATCTTAATACCTCGATCAGTGACCTCTCCTAAGTTATATATCCTCTTAACTTTTCTCCTAATTTTCCTTGTCATTGAACCCATATCTTCATATAACAACCTGCCGCGTCGCTTACCATTAATGTTTTTACTTCCCATTTTATTCATTTTAGTATTACTGGGCCTATTCACTGAGCTCCACTCAGTCACTGTACCTTGTATTGTCGCCCTTTTTGATTTTTGACTATGGCTTCTCTGCCTTACACTTTCCCCATTACTGCCTTTTGTTTCTGTCCCTGTTTTACTACCTTCCGGCTTCCTGCATTGGTTCCCATCCCCCTGCCACATCAGTTTAAACCCTCCCCAACAGCTCTAGCAAACCACACACGCACACCCCCCCCCCCCCCCCCCCCCCCCAGGACATCGGTTCCAGTCCTGCCGAGGTGGAGACCGTCCGGCTTGTACTGGTCCCACCTCCCCCAGAACCGGTTCCAATGCACCAGGAATTTGAATCCCTCCCTCTTGCACCATCTCTCGAGCCACACATTCATCCTATCTATCCTGACGTTCCTACTCTGACTAGCTCGTGGCACAGGTAGCAATCCTGAGAATACTACCTTTGAGGTCCTACTTTTTAGTTTAACTCCGAACTCCCTGAATTCAGCTTGTAGGACCTCGTCCCGTTTTTTACCTATATCGTTGGTGCCTATGTGCACCACGTCATCTGGCGGTTCACCCCCCCCCCCCCCTTAGAATGTCCTGCAGCCGCTCCGAGACATCCTTGACCCTTGCACAAGGGAGGCAACATACCATCCTGGAGTCTCGATTGCGTCCACAGAAACACCTGTCTATTCCCCTTACGATCGAGTCCCCTATCACTATAGCCCTGCCATTCTTCTTCCTGTCCTGCTGCGCAGCAGAGCCAGCCACGGTGCCATGAACCTGGCTGCTGCCGCCTTCCCCTGGTGAGCCATCTCCCTCAACAGTATCCAAAGTGGTATATCTGTTTTGCAGGGAGATGACTGCAGGGGACACCTGCACTGCCTTCCTACTCGTACTGTCTTTTGGTCACCCATTTTCCATCTCCCTCAGTAACTTTCACCTGCGGTGTGACCAATTCGCGAAACATGCTATCCACGACATCCTCAGCATCGTGGATGCTCCATAGTGAGTCCATCCGCAGCTCCAGAGCCGTCAAGCAGTCTAACAGGAGCTGCAACTGGAGACACATTTTGCACGTGAAGGAGCCAGGGACAGTGGAAGTGTCCCTGAGCTCCCACATCGCACACGAGGAGCATGACACGGGTCTGGGATCTCCTGCCATGTCTTAAACCTTCGGTTCACTTATACAACTCCAATACCGGAATTTAAAAAAAAAAACGATACCAATGGAAAGAAAAAGAAAAAACTACTTACCAGTCACTTACCAGGGTTAAAAAGCACCTCCTCCCCCCAAGCTTTGAATTCCCACCTAGCTTCAAATTCCCAAACTCACTCTTTGCTGTCTCACTCTAGCTGTGTCTTCTCTGGCTCACTGGGAGTGAGTTACAAGTTGCTCTTTTAAATTGGCCTGAGTAGACCCCCCCCCCCACCTGCATTTAGATCAAAGGAAATTAAGGTGACTGACACTTAACTGCCAACCAGTTATGAGAGTGGGTGGGGCGCCCTTGTTAACCTTCACTGCACGGAGCTAGGACTTTTGTCTTTGGAGCGGAGAAGGATGAGAGGTGACTTAATAGAGGTTTATAAGATAATGAGGGGGGATAGATAGAGTGGACGTTCAGAGACTATTTCCTCGGCTGGAAGTAGCTGTTACAAGGGGGCATAACTATAAGATTCAGGGTGGAAGATATAGGAGGGATGTCCGAGGTAGGTCCTTTACTCAGAGAGTGGTCAGGGTGTGGAATGGACTGCCTGCTGTGATAGTGGAGTCGGACACTTTAGGAACTTTCAAGCGGTTATTGGATAAGCACATGGAGCACACCAGAATGACAGGCAGTGGGATAGCTTGATCTTCGTTTCGGACAAAGCTCAGCACAACATTTAGGGCCGAAGGGCCTGCTCTGTGCTGTACTGTTCTATGGCAGAGGGCCTCAGCAGGAAGTCTGCCTCAACTGGGGGATGTCGCCCAGTGCTAGCCGACCTTGATGAGGTTCTGCAGGTCATGTCTCACTCTCAGGTGGGCATGGCCGAGGAGCTTGTCCCAGTTGCAGGTGGACATTGCCGAGATGCTGCAGAGCATGGCCCAATCAATGAGGAGCATTGCCGGGGCCATCAACACAATGGTGCAGACCATGGGGAACCGCCAGGGCTGGCAAAGCCAGATGATGCAGGGGCAGCCAGGTCTCGTTCCAGCTGCCCACCCCATCCCAAGGTGAACCCCAGGGCCCTATGGATACTGACTGGGAAGAGGAGGCGCCAATGAGGACCCGTCCCATGGGGTGACGATGGTGACCACCAGCTCTCTCGAGTTCCACCCCTCTTCCCGGTGGCATTATCGGAACTGGGTATTGTGCAGCACATAAAACAAATTTTTACACAGCCATAATGATGCCTCTGTCACTATCTTCAACAATGCTGGCCCCGGGGCCCTTTGCCCATCTCGCCAGGCAACAACAACCCCCTCCGTGGCGCTTACCCAGCCTCCGGCCATGTCCCCGAGCGGTGTCCCATCCCCTGGGTGTTTGGATGTTGGCTGCTGCATGTGTGGTGCTGCCTCCCGCAGTGTTCAGGCATGGCCCGCCCACCCATGTGGCATGTGTGGGCAGCATGGTAGCATAGTGGTTAGCACAACTGCTTCACAGCTCCAGGTTCCCAGGTTCGATTCCCGGCTTGGGTCACTGCCTGTGCGGAGTCTGCACGTTCTCCCAGTGTGTGCGTGGGTTTCCTCCGGGTGCTCCGGTTTCCTCCCACAGTCCAAAGATATGGTTAGGTGGATTGGCCATGCTAAATTGTCCTTCGTGTCCAAAATTGCCCTTAGTGTTGGGTGGGGTTACTGGGTTATGGGAATAGGGTGGAGATGTGGGCTTGGGCAGGGTGCTCTTTCCAAGAGCCGGTGCAGACTCGATGGGCCAAATGGCCTCCTTCTGCGCTGTCAATTCTATGATTCTGTGTGTCAAGTGCTTACTGACCAATGTTTCCAATGCCTTGTTAGCGATAGCCTTCAACCACGCAGCCAGAGTCCTCAGCAGTCGGTGAGGGTTATGGTTGCGACAAATGGGAGGTACAAGGGTTGTCCCCGGAATGGGGTAGGGATCGGGATGGTGGTGCCACGAGCGATTGCCCCCCCCCCCCCCCCCACACACACGGCGGCCCACTGCTGCAGAGGGCCCCCTCCCCCAGCAGAGGGTTCCCCATCCTTTGGTTTCTTGTCACGCTAAGGCGAGATTCCGATTTCGCCTACGGCAGCAGGCTGGTTGCATTGCAAACTGTTTGCCGCCTGTCGCGATTCCCGTTTTTGGCCTCTCCCGCTACTCATCAACTCGTTACACTTGAATGCAAGCATAACGAGGCCGGAAGATCGCGCCCAATGTTTCCTTCTGTGGAAGAATCTAGAACTAGGGGGTCACTGTTTAAAAATAAGAGATTGCTCATTTAAGACTGAGATGAGGAGAAATCAGGCCCCCTCCTCCCCCCCCCCCCGCGAGTCTCTGGAGATCTTTTCCTGAAAAGGCAGTGGAAGCACAATCTTTGAATATTTTAAAAGCAGAGCTTTATAGATTCTTGATTAACACTGGGGTGAAACATTTACGGAATCGGGGGTAGGCAGGAATGTGGGATTGAGATTACAATTAGATCAGGCATGATCTCACTGAACGGCGGAGCAGACTCGAGAGGCCGAGTGGTCTACTCCTAACTTGTACGTCCCTACACATGGCTTCCTGTTTGTTAACCAATTCTTCATCCATGCCAACATATTACCCCCAACCCCATGAACCCTTATCTTGCGGATTAACCTTTGTGTGATATTTTAATGAAAGTCTTATGGAAATTAAAACATACTGCATCCACTGGTTCTCCTTCTTGTACCCTATTAAGATATACTCTCAAAAAACACTTAAATATCAAAGCGATTTTCACGCTGACTCTATACAGATGTAGCATGATTTTCTCAGTGTCCTTAATAAAAGATGTGGAGATGCCGGCGTTGGACTGGGGTGAGCACAGTAAGAAGTCTTACAACACCAGGTTAAAGTCCAACAGGTTTGTTTCGATGTCACTAGCTTTCGGAGCGCTGCTCCTTCCCCAGGTGACTGAAGAGGTATGTTCCAGAAACACACATATAGACAAATTCAAAGATGCCAAACAATGCTAGGAATGCGACCATTAGCAGGTGATTAAATCTTTACAGATCCAGAGATGGGGTAACCCCAGGTTAAAGAGGTGTGAATTGTATCAAGCCAGGACAGTTGGTAGGATTTCGCAGGCCAGATGGTGGGGGATGAATGTAATGCGACATGAATCCCAGGTCCCGGTTGAAGCCGCACTCATGTGTGCGGAACTTGGCTATAAGTTTCTGCTCGGCGATTCTGCGTTGTCGCGCGTCCTGAAGGCCGCCTTGGAGAACGCTTACCCGGAGATCAGAGGCTGAATACCCTTGACCGCTGAAGTGTTCCCGACTGGAAGGGAACATTTCTGCCTGGTGATTGTTGCGCGATGGCCGTTCATTCGTTGTCGCAGCGTCTGCATGGTCTCGCCAATGTACCACGCTTCGGGACATCCTTTCCTGCAGCGTATGAGGTAGACAACATTGGCCGAGTCGCACGAGTATGTACCGCGTACCTGGTGGGTGGTGTTCTCACGTGTAATAGTGGTATCCATGTCGATGATCTGGCACGTCTTGCAGAGATTGCCATGGCAGGGTTGTGTGGTGTCGTGGTCACTGTTGTGAAGCCTCCTGAAAATACACAAGCCCAACACACCAGGCCGCCCTATCGTTTCAGGCAATGGGACCCTGTGTGAGAACCTCTCTGGCTACATCGAGGGCATCTTGAAACCCATCGTACAAGGTACACCCAGCTTCTGTCGCGACACGACGGACTTCCTACAGAAACTCAGCACCCATGGACCAGTTGAACCAGGAACATTCCTCGTCACAATGGACGTCTCGGCACTCTACACCAGCATCCCCCATGACGACGGCATTGCTGCAACAGCCTCAGTACTCAACACCGACAACTGCCAATCTCCAGACGCAATTCTGCAACTCATCCGCTTCATTCTGGATCACAACGTCTTCACCTTCGACAACAAGTTCTTCATCCAGAAGCACGGAACAGCCATGGGGACCAAATTCGCACCCCAATACGCCAACATCTTCATGCACAAGTTTGAACAGGACCTACTCACCGCACAGGACCTTCAACCGACGTTATACACCAGATACATCGATGACATTTTTTTCCTTTGGACCCACGGCGAAGAAGCACTGAAACGACTACACGATGACATCAATAAGTTCCATCCAACCATCAGACTCACCATGGACTACTCTCCAAAATCAGTTGCATTCTTGGACACACTCGTCTCCATCAAGGACGGTCACCTCAGCACTTCGCTTTACCGCAAGCCCACGGATAACCTCATGATGCTCCACTTCTCCAGCTTCCACCCTAAACACATTAAAGAAGCCATCCCCTATGGACAAGCGCTCCGTATACACAGGATCTGCTCAGACGAGGAGGAGCGTAACAGACATCTACAGTCGTTGAAAGATGCCCTCATACGAACGGGATATGGCACTCGACTCATCGAGCGACAGTTCAGACGCGCCACAGCGAAAAACCGCACCGACCTCCTCAGAAGACAAACATGGGACACAACCGACAGAATACCCTTCGTCGTCCAGTACTTCCCCGGAGCGGAGAAACTACGTCATCTTCTTCACAGCCTTCAACGCGTCATTGATGACGATGAACATCTTGCCAAGGTCATCCCCACACCCCCACTACTTGCCTTCAAACAACCGCGCAACCTCAAACGAACCATTGTTTGCAGCAAACTACCCAGTCTTCACAACAGTGACCACGACACCACACAACCCTGCCATGGCAATCTCTGCAAGACGTGCCAGATCATCGACATGGATACCACTATTACACGTGAGAACACCACCCACCAGGTACGCGGTACATACTCATGCGACTCGGCCAATGTTGTCTACCTCACACGCTGCAGGAAAGGATATCCCGAAGCGTGGTACATTGGCGAGACCATGCAGACGCTGCGACAACGAATGAACGGCCATCGCGCAACAATCACCAGGCAGAAATGTTCCCTTCCAGTCGGGAACACTTCAGCAGTCAAGGGCATTCAGCCTCTGATCTCCGGGTAAGCGTTCTCCAAGGCGACCTTCAGGACGCGCGACAACGCAGAATCGCCGAGCAGAAACTTATAGCCAAGTTCCGCACACATGAGTGCGGCCTCAACCGGGACCTGGGATTCATGTCGCATTACATTCATCCCCCACCATCTGGCCTGCGAAATCCTACCAACTGTCCTGGCTTGATACAATTCACACCTCTTTAACCTGGGGTTACCCCATCTCTGGATCTGAAAAGATTTAATCACCTGCTAATGGTCGCATTCCAAGCATTGTTTGGCATCTTTGAATTTGTCTCTATGTGTTTCTGGAACATACCTCTTCATTCACCTGAGGAAGGAGCAGCGCTCTGAAAGCTAGTGACATCGAAACAAACCTGTTGGACTTTAACCTGGTGTTGTAAGACTTCGTACTTAATAAAAGATTTCAGCTCTTTCCTGACAGCTGATGTCAGGCTGTCGGCCCTGGTTTTCTCTCCCAACTTTCTCAAATTGTGGAGTTACATTTACTAACTTCCAATCCACTGGGACTGTTCGAGAATCAATGGAACTCTGGAAAATCATAACCACCATTATCTAGCTATCTTTTAGCACCCAAGGATGTAGACCATCTGGTCCTGGGAAACTGCTAGATCTGGTCAATATATCGGATTCTCATTCTTGTGTCTGTCTCTATCCCCTTTATTCTATAGTCCTGAAAGATCTCACCTGTTTTTATATTCCTGGATAGTTTACTCATATCTTATCTTCCCCTTTTCATCAACATTTTGGTGACTCTTTGCTGGTATCTAAAACACTCTCAATCTTCACTTTACTGCTAATCTTTGGCAAATTATAAGCCTTTTCTTTTAATCTGATACTATCCTGGACTTCCTTATCAAGACCTGTATTGATCTTTCTGGCTGATTTTTTGTTTTCTACCAGATCGTATTCTGGTTGAACATGTTGAATTATTTCCTTAAATGTTTCCCATGTTTCATTTATCGCCATATCTTTCAACCTATTTAACTTATCAACAATGGCCAGCTCTCCCTCAAACCTGTGTAATTGGCTCTTGTTTTGGAATAGAATGTCACTTTCAAACTTAAAAGCAAAATTCAATTGTATTACGATCATTTTTTCCTCAATGGATCTTTTACTGTGAGATTACTAATTAGTCCTGTCTCATTACACAACACTAGATCTAAAGTAACTTTTATTTCCATGACATACCACCTGCCCTGTCATGTCCATCTAACCTATTTATTTGATTACTTAACTAAATAACGGTAAGTGAAAGTAATGGTACGCCAGTCTCCTTGCTCGGAGACAAAACAACACTCATCAACCACTATAGAGAAAACAAAACAAAAGCAAAACCCCCTTGCCCCTCTGCACTAAATTCCCAATTTGGCACAGGGTTCCCAGATCACTGAGTGCTGCATTACTCGATGCAGTAGCAAACACAATATATATATATATATAGAGAACTTATGAAAATGTCAAAGTCAACACAAAGTAGCTTACACTTGTATTTAAAAGAGAGTGATCAGAAGTAATGTGGGCCATTTGAAAATTTCTACTGATAAATTAAATGAAAAGAAAATGGCCGACATTTTAAATTGTTGCTTTGCAACAATGGTCAATACAGTAGACAGACTCCGCAAGGAAGCAGATCTTGAATCAGAGATAGGGACTCACTAAAACCAATTAAGCAAGATAACAGTAATGAATGCAATAATGACCCTAAAGATTGACGTATATCCCAAATGGTATCCATCCTAGGGTTTGGGTAGGTGAAAACATTTCTGATGCTTAATTCTAATCTTCCAAAAATTTTCTTAATTCAGAAACTGTTCCTTCAGATTACAAATCACTCTGCTATTTAATCAAAGAATTATAAACCAATCAATAATATCTTTTGTCAGGAAATTACTAAAGTCTATGATTAAGAATACAGTAATTGAAAACCTTGAACATTTTCAGCTGTACAGATTTGTAAAGGTCATGTCATACCAGGTGATTCTGATTGAATTTATGAAGATGAGAATAAAATAGTGCAGAGAAAAGTAAATGGACATGATAGATAAATAATAAAGTCTGTTTTAAGATCTTTCGTCCAAGCAAACAGAATTGAAGGCAAATTATTGATCTGGTTGGAAATGAACTGAGCGGCAGGCGACAGAAAGTAGGGATAATGGATAGATGATCTAATTGGCAGGATGTGATTCTGTGAAGGTGTGTGCTGGAGCTTCAACTATTCACTGTGTTTATTCATTACTTGCATGATGGGACAGACAGCCACATATGCAAACTTTCTCATGACCCAAAGATAAGCAGCACTGTAAGCAGTTTAGAAGGAATCATAAAATCGCAAGAGATATTGATAAAGGGGAATGGGCAAAAATAAATTTCTTCACCCAGCGAGTGGTCTGCCTGTGGAATTTGTTACCACAGGAGGTGGTTGAGGGAAAAACACTGCATGTTTTCAAGAACAAGTTAGATATAGCACTTGGGGCGAAGGGGATCAAAGGATATGGGGATAAGCGGGACTAGGCTATTTAGTTGGATGATCAGCCATGATCATAATGAATGACAGAGCAGGCTCAAAGGTCTCCCCCTGCTCCTAAGTAAATATGTTTCGGATGAGATGTTGAACCATGGTGTCATCTGCCCTTGCAGGAGGATGTAAAAGCACCCTTGGAACTATTTTGAAGAGAAGTGCAGTTATTCCCAGACTCCTAGCCAATATTTATGCCTAAATCAACATCACGGGCACAGATTATCTATTCATTCTCACACTCTCGTTTGTGGGAGCGCTCAGTGTACAAATTGGCTCCAGCACTTTCTAAATTGCAACTGTTCATTGCTACAATTTTAAAATATTTCCTTGGCTGTAAAGCACTTTAAGGAGGCCAGTTCTCACACAGCAAGCTCCCACGAACAGGAATGTTATAATGACCAAGCAATCTATGTTCTAGATGTTGATTGAGGGATAGATTTTGGGCAGGACCCTGGGAGGAACTCTCCTGCTTCAAAATAGTGCCATGGAAAGAAAGTGTTTCCTAATTTTACCCCTGAAACGTCTGGCTTTAATTTTTAGGCACTTCTAATTTTTAGGCACCTCTCTAACCAGTGGAATAATTTCTTTCTATCCTTACTGTTCCCCTGATAACCTGAAAACAATCATGATTTGTGTTCTGAGGGAGCACATGCCTAACTTGTGTAATTACCTCTCATAATTTAACCTTGTAATCCAGGTACTAATCTGTGCTGCAATTCCTCAAAAGACCAAATAGCTTTTCTATGGTGTGGTGTCCACAACGGAATACAGTACTCCGCATATGGTCTAAGGAGAGCTTTGTATAGCTGTAACATGACTCCTACCCAATAATTCTCTAAATAGAAAAGGGAAACATTCCAAAAGCATTTATAATTATTTTCAGTCTTTGTCCATGATATATAGATCCCCAAGTATCTTCAGACCCAAGAAAAAAATACATGGATTTATACAATGCCAATTGTGTGTCATGACAATCACAATATACACAAGAACCTAAATACTAGGAGCAGGATTTGTCAAGTCAGCCCCTGGCTGATCTCCTCCTGGCCTGAACTGCACTTTCCTGCCCACTTTCCATAACCCTTCAACTCATTACTAAATAAAAATCTGTCTATCACCTCCTTAAATTTACTCGATGCCCAAGCATCCACTTGACTCTGGGGTAGTGAATTCCACAGATTCACAACCCTGTGAGAGAAGTAATTTCCCCACATGTCAGTTACAGATCTGCTACCCTTTATCCTACAACTATGACCTTTTGTTGTGGGAAGAAACCGGAGCATCTGGAGGAAACCCACGGAGACACGGGGAGAATGTGCAGACTCCGCACAGACAGTTACCCAAGCCGGGAATTGAACCCAGGTTCCTGGGCGCTGTGATGAAACAGTGCTAACCACTTGTGCTATCTTGCCGATATCCACTCATTCTTCCAAAACCAATTAATTTTTTTCCAACTGTGGGGCAATTTAGCATGGCCAATCCACCTACCCTGCATCTCTTTGGCCTGTGCGGCTGAGATCCATGCAGACACAAGGAGAATGTGCAAACTTCACACGGACTGTGACCCGGGGACAGGTTTGAAACCTGGTTCTCGGCGCCGTGAGGCAACAGTGCTAACCACTGCGCCACCGTGCCGTCCTACAATCTCTCTTCATAAAGCAAACCCATCTTCCCTGGAATCAATCAAGTGAACCTCCTCTGAACTGCCTCTAAATAAATTACACCCCTCTTCAAAGGGGACCAAAACTGTACACAATATTCCAGGTGCGGTCTCACTAATGCCTTGTACAGTTGCAATAACACTTCCCTACTTTTATGCTCTATTCCTTTAGCTGTAAAGCAAAATTTCCATTGCCTTCCTTATCCTTATTTCCTGGTGTACCTGCATGCTAGTTTTCTGCAATTCATGCACGAGGACACCCAAATCCCTTGCACCGAAGCACTCTGAAGTTTATCTTGTTTAGATAATAAGTTGCCGTTCTATTTTTCAGGCCAGACCAAGAGATGGATGGATAACCTGTTATCCACGTTAAACACCATCTGCCCAATTTTGGCCCATTCACCTAACCTATCCATATCTATTTGTAAATTTTTATTTCCTCAATGCAACTTACTGTCCCACGTACTTGAGTGACATCTGCAAATTTAACTTGTATCTTCCATCCCTACATCCAAGTTATTAATACATATTGTAAATACTTGGGGCCCAAGGACCAAATCCAATGGCACCCCACTAGTTACATCTTACCAACCAGACCCATTTATCCTGACTCTCTCCCTTCTTTCGGTTAGCCAGTTTTCTATCCAAGTTAATAAATGATCCCAAATCCCACGTGATCTTATCTTTTGTATGGCACATTATTAAATGCCTTCTGGAAGTCCAGATAAACCACATCTACACGAGCCCCATTATCCACTTGGTGTGTTACATCTTCAAAGAACTCTAGCAAATTGGTCAAACAGATTTATTCTTCATAAAATCATACGGACTCTGATGGATTGAGTTTTGACTTTCTAAATGTCCAGTTATTACTTCTTCAATAATGGATTCTAATAATTTCTGAACGAAATATTAAACTAACTGGCTTATAGTTTCCTACTTTCTGCCACCCTCCCTTTTTTCCAATCCACTGGAACCTTTGCTGCATCCAAGGAATTTTGGAATATTATAACCAATGGAACCACTATCTCTGCTGCCATTTCCTTTATGACCCTAGGGTGAAAGCCATCAGGCCCTGGGAACTTGTCTGCCTTCAATCCCAATAGTTTGTTTAGTACTTCTTCCCTATTGATGATGATTGTCCTAAGTTCCTCGCTCTCCTCTGCATTACCGGTTACTATTGGAACGGCACTCGTGTACTCCACTGTATCCAGGATGATTACGAATAGACCCAAAACAAATTGATTATTTTAAAGTTGGTTAGTAAAATGCCAAGACATTGACAAAGTGACAATCCTACCGGTCTGCTCTCAAGATACCTAATAAAGAAACATGTAGACGCAGCCTCTATCTGAGAACAGTTAACACATCAGAGCTCCACGCTCTAAAGGTTTCAAATCCAAAACATTTAAACAGCTTCCTTGACAGACGGACCAGTTCCATTGTGCGATATAAGTAAGATTGTCACCTTAATTAGGTGACTACCTGAGCACCCCCCCCCCCCCCCCGGCCCCCCGTCCCCCGTATTTAAACACAACTCTGTGACCAGAAACCGCAGACAGTGCAGGCCAGCCAGGCCGGGGGACACAAGGATGGAATTGTGCTGGTTATAATCCTGTAAACAGGCAGCAGCTGAGTACCCGGGCCCAGGGATAGCCAAGCCCCAGCCTACCTGAGGGAAGATAAACACTCGACGTCGATGTTCCTCAGCGCGGCCTTGTCCTCACGGGGTCTCCGCCCGGCCCCGATCACTCCAGATGCCCACTCTCTCCAGGCCCCGATGCCCGCTCTCTCCAGGCCACCGATGCCCGCTCTCTCTCGGTGCCCGCTCTCTCCTGGCCCCCGATGCCTGCTCTCTCCAGGCCACCGATGCCTGCTCTCTCCAAGCCACCGATGCCCGCTCTCTCCCGATGCCCGCTCTCTCCAGGCCCCCGATCGAGCCCCAGTCCGCGCATGCGCACTGCCCGCCCTGAGGCGAAGGCCGGGTTTATTTCTGGTTGATTTCGCCGCCAGTCTGAGTTTCTCAGAAAGAGTCTTCGGACACACGGGTAATAGATAAAAATAAACTCTGGACAATATTTGAGTTTTCACTCAAACTGCCTGACGTCACTAGGTCAAAGAGCAATACGACCTCAGGCATTTTCTTTTACCGAATGACCTTTACAGCGAAATAAAAACAAATGATTTTCCTGATGAGTAAAAGATAATTTGTTGTCGGCTAAAAATAAAAATAATGGAAAAAGAATTGAGGATTGTGTTGGTGACGTCATGGGCTAAGCTCCGGACAGTGACCTTTGACCAACCGAGCGGGAAGGCGGGAGGATGGTGATTGGCACCGACAGCAACCAATCAGAGACCGGGACAGCTGCGCCGCCCCTCATCCGCTAACGTCAATTCGAGAGGATGCACGAATGGGAGTGGGCAGGAAAGGCGGGACTTCCGGCGCTGGGTGGTGCGGGTAAAGGGAGAAGGCAGCAGCTGGAGGTGAGTGACCGTATCTGGCCGGTTCTGCTCGCGACCTGTGCTGGGACGGAGGACTGGCTGCTCGGGGTGAGGGAGTCAGTTTCCGGCCGTTGCTGCAGCATTTGGGGCGTGCAGGGAATACTCAGCAGGCCAGATGCTGCAGAGGAGCGGGGCTGACAACCCTGGCTTTGCAACGGGAGCCGGGCGCTGCATAACTCATCCCAGTCAGAAGGTCAGGGATTCCAGCCAGAACCCATTGTCCAACCTGACACTTCAATGTCAGCGCCCAGGGGGCGCCGCACTGCCGGAGGGTCAGCGCCGAGGGAGCATCAACACTGTTGCTTCACAGCGCCAGTGTCCCAGGTTCGATTCCCAGCTTGGGTCACTATCTGTGTGGAGTCTGCACGTTCTCCCCGTGTCTGTGTGGGTTTCCTCTGGGTGCTCCGGTTTCCTCCGACAAGTCCTGAAAGACTGAGAACATAGAACGATACAGCGCAGTACAGGCCCTTCGGCCCACGATGTTGCACCGAAACAAAAGCCATCTAACCTACGCTATGCCATTATCATCCATATGCTTATCCAATAAACTTTTAAATGCCCTCAATGTTGGCGAGTTCACTACTGTTGCAGGTAGGGCATTCCACGGCCTCACCACTCTTTGCGTAAAGAACCTACCTCTGTCCTATATCTATTACCCCTCAGTTTAAAGCTATGTCCCCTCGTGCCAGCCATTTCCATCCACGGGAGAAGGCTCTCACTGTCCACCCTATCTAACCCCCTGATCATTTTGTATGCCTCTATTAAGTCTCCTCTTAACCTTCTCTCCAATGAAAACAACCTCTAGTCCATCAGCCTTTCCTCATAAGATTTTCCCTCCATACCAGGCAACGTCCTGGTAAATCTCCTCTGCACCCGCTCCAAAGCCTCCACGTCCTTCCTATAATGCGGTGACCAGAACTGTACGCATTACTCCAAATGAGGCCGTACCAGAGTTTTGTACAGCTGCAACATGACCTCCTGACTCCGGAACTCAATCCCTCTACCAATAAAGGCCAACACTCCATAGGCCTTCTTCACAACCCTATCAACCTGGGTGGCAACTTTCAGGGATCTATGTACATGGACACTGAGATCCCTCTGCTCATCCACACTTCCAAGAACTTTACCATTAGCCAAATATTCTGCATTCCTGTTATTCCTTCCAAAGTGAATCACCTCACACTTCTCTACATTAAACTCCATTTGCCACCTCTCAGCCCAGCTCTGCAGCTTATCTATGTCCCTCTGTAACCTGCTACATCCTTCCACACTGTCGACAACACCACTGACTTTAGTGTCGTCTGCAAATTTACTCCCCCACCCTTCTGCGCCTTCCTCTAGGTCATTGATAAAAATGACAAACAGCAACGGCCCCAGAACAGATCCTTGTGGTACGCCACTTGTAACTGAACTCCATTCTGAACATTTCCCATCAACCACCACCCTCTGTCTTCTTTCAGCTAGCCAATTTCTGATCCACATCTCTAAATCACCCTCAATCCCCAGCCTCCGTATTTTCTGCAATAGCCTACCGTTGGGAACCTTATCAAACGCTTTACTGAAATCCATATACACCACATCAACTGCTCTACCCTCGTCTACCTGTTCAGTCACCTTCTCAAAGAACTCGATAAGGTTTGTGAGGCATGACCTACCCTTTACAAAGCCATGCTGACTATCCCTGATCATATTATTCCTATCTAGATGATTATAAATCTTGTCTCTTATAATCCCCTCCAAGACTTTACCCACTACAGACGTGAGGCTCACCGGTCTATAGTTGCCGGGTTGTCTCTGCTCCCCTTTTTGAACAAAGGGACCACATTTGCTATCCTCCAGTCCTCTGGCACTATTCCTGTAGCCAATGATGACATAAAAATCAAAGCCAAAGGTCCAGCAATCTCTTCCCTGGCTTCCCAGAGAATCCTAGGATAAATCCCATCAGGCCCCGGGGACTTATCTATTTTCAGCCTGTCCAGAATTGCCAACACCTCTTCCCTACGTACCTCAATGCCATCTATTCTAATAGCCTGGGTCTCAGCATTCTCCTCCACAACATTATCTTTTTCCTGAGTGAATACTGACGAAAAATATTCATTTAGTATCTCACCTATCTCTTCAGACTCCACACACAACTTCCCATCCCTGTCCTTGACTGGTCCTACTCTTACCCTAATCATTCACTTATTCCTGACATACCTAAAGAAAGCTTTTAGGTTTTCCTTGATCCTACCTGCCAAATACTTCTCATGTCCCCTCCTTGCTCGTCTTAGCTTGGTGAATTGGACATTCTGAATTCTCCTCTGTACCCGAACAGGTGCTGGAATGTGGTGACTAGGGGTTTTTCATGGTAACTTTATTGTAGTGTTACTGTAAGCCTACTTGTAAAGATTATTATTAAAAGAGGGGGTTCTGTGCTGTGCTGCCAGAGGGTCAGCACCAAGGTAGGATCATCATCTCTGAGGGGGTACTGCGTTGCTGGTAGTTCTGATGAGGTGCGAAACCCTGTTGTGTCTCAGGTGAATGGAAAAGATCATTTAAATACTATTTCAAAGATGAGCAGGGGTCTTCTTGGTGCCCTGGCTGATATTTCTGTCCACATTCAAACATAAAACAATTCAGTTTGTGGAAGCTTACTTTGTGCAAATTGGCTGCTGTATTTTTCATGCTGCAAGTGTGACTGCTACTTGACTGCGCTGTATATGTTTTCACATCCCTATCATGTTCAGAAGTGTTTCATAGTGAATTAATTACTTTTGAAATACTTTCTCTGTGCATACACGGCCCCAAACAGCAATGAAACAATTGACAAGTGTTGCGGTCCAAGAAAAATAAATGCATTTGGATAACTGTTTCAGGGCCACAAAACATCAAGTGCATTGCAACCAACAAAGTATTTTTGAAGTGTACTTGTCATGGAACTGTGGTGGTCAAAATGTGCACAGCAAGCTTCCATAAACAATGAAGTGATATAGAGGGAACAGTCTACCCTCATCCAATAGGGCGACTTGTTCTGGGACGGAGGACTGGCTGCTCCTCGGGGCGAGGGAGTCAGATTCTGGCCGTTGCTGCAGCATTGGGGCGTGCAGGGAATCCCAGCAGGCCAGATGCTGCAGATTGTTTCTAACTATTTGAGGAGGGCAATGTAGTTCTCTCTCAATATTGTAGTTAATTGTTAGCCTCGGTTTATATATTGTGATTTAACCCCATACAGTCTTAATTTTAAAAAGTGTGTTCAGATCATGCATTTCTTATCTTCAGGAAATCCCAAAGTGTCTTATTACTATTTAATGGCTTTTTGAAGTGTAGTCAATTGCAGAAGCCACTTTTTATATGGAAATGTGCCACAAAGAACAATTGTATGAAATGATACATGAATTGTTTTTGCTTGATGTTGATTAAGGAATGAATGTTTAATGGAGACAGCAGGAGGAATCTTGCTGGTTTTAACTAGTTTATTTACACTTGAATCGGCAGGTTACATTGCAGTGTAACACTTCGACTGAACAATGCTACGCTCACTCAAGCAAAAATTACTCTTCTAAGTTTGTTTCGGTGTGATGGCAAGTGGTGAGGATAATAGTGTTTACAGAGGCATATAGACAGGTTAGGTGAGTGGACAAAAACTTGGCAGATGGAATATGATGGAGGAAAATGTGAAGTTATGCACTCGGTAGGCAGAATAAAGGAGCTGAAGGCTATTTAAGTGGAGAAAGATTGCAGAAAGCTGCAGCACAGGGATTTGGGGGTCCTCATGCATAAATCATAAGCTAGCATGCAAGTTCAGCATGTAATTGGGAAGGTAAATAGAATGCCTTTATTTCAGAGGGAACGGAAGGCAAATAGAATGCCTTTATTTCCGAGGGAATGGAAGGCAAATAGAATGCCTTTATTTCAAAGGAAATGGAGTATAAAAATAGGGACGTCCTGCTTAAGCTACACAAGGCACCAGTTAGACCACACCTAGAATACTGCAAACTGCTTTGATCCCCTTATCTGAGGAAAGATAAACTGGCATTGGCGGCAGTACAGAGAAGGTTCACTAGGTTGATCCCAGGTATGGAGAGATTTGTTTAGGAGAGATTGAGCAAGCTGAGCCTGTACTAATGCGGTTTAGAAGAATGACTGACAGGTGAACTTTGTGAAACATATAAGATTCTCACATTCTATATGCTGAGAGGATGTTCCCTCTTGTGGGAGAATCTAGAATCAGAGGACATAATCTGAGTAAGGCAGAGATGAGGAGAATTTCTTCTGAGGGTAATGAATCTGTGGAATTCCTTACTGCAGTGAACTGTAGAGGTTAGGTCATTGAGTATGTTTAAGGCTGAGAAAGACAGATTTTTAGTCAGTCAGGGAATTAAGAGTTATGGGGATAAGGTGGGAGCAAGTAGACCATATTCTATCACATTTGGTGCCTTCTAGATGGTGTGGGGGCTTGGCTAATTTGCCATGGAGTTCTCGGCCTCTGACCTGCTCTTGCAGAAACAGCATTTGTGGTTGGTCCAGTTAAGCTTCTGGTCAGGTGATCGCCAAGATGTTTTGGTGGAGCAATAAGTGTTCGTGATAATTGAATGTCAAGTGGAGATGATTAGAGTCTCTTGTTGCAGATGTCCCGTGTGTTGCATTTGAGTGTCAGTGTTGTTTGCCACTTACCATTCCAAGCCTGAATTTTGTCCATGTGTTGCTGCACCATGGCACAGCTGTTTAATTATCTCAGAGATTGTGAGTAAGGGCATTAGTAATAGGAGCCTTTGCCTGCCCAATCCCCATATCACTTGATTCCCTTAAGAGTGCAAAAATATGTTGTTCCCAGCCTTGCATATAATCAACAACTGAGCATGCACCCTCTCTGGGGTACAAAATACCAAGAATTCACAACCAATATTTCTCTCCATCTTGGTTAAATGACCATCCTCTTACCCTTTGTTCCCAAGTTCTAGATTTTTTCAACCAGGAGAACAGCCCCTTTGAATCTTCCTTGTCAGTTCCCTCGATCCTGTGCTTCAATTAGATCATCCATACTAAACTTTTTTCTAAACTTCAGAATATGGACTGATTCGATTCAATCTTTCCTCGTATTCCAGCTTCCTCACCCCAATTCTCTATCTGGTGAGCCTTTGTTGGACCACCTCCAAGACAAATATATCCCTCCTTCAATATGGTGACCAAACACAGGACACCAAGTGTGGTCCCGTACAATTGCAGCAAGACGTCTTTCCTCTTGTAAGACCAATTTACGATTTGCCTTCCTACTTGCTGATTAACATTGGGCCCTATAAAAGGTACCCAAAACCTTTTGAACATAAGCATTTCAGTGTTCAATAACCCAGCCTCTATTGCTCTCTAGCATGGAGCTTTCCAAAGAATGTGACCCTCTGAGGAAAGATTCCTCACCTCAGTCTTAAATGGACGACTCCTTTTATTATGAAATTGTTTCCGAGTTCTTGACCTCCCCTTGAAGAGAAAGTCCTCTCCGCTTCCATCCTGTCAAGGGCCAATGTTCCAATCCGATAGCTTTCAATCTCCTAAAGTCAGAGTGGTACCAACCTGTTCAATCTGGTGGTGATTTAACCTGAGGGTCACCACACTTTGGGCAAGGTTGAGAAAGCAGGCTGGCCTTCTTGAATAACCTCAACCGGTACGGGAATTGAACCCATGCAGTTGGCAACGAACCAGCCGTCCAGCCCGCCGAGCGAACTGACACCTATGTGCTCTTGATGTAATCTCCCCAACAAGGTAGCACAGTTCAGGTGAAGGCTGTCCCAATGGCACAACTCTCACTTTCCCCTTGACTGGTGTCAGTGTCATAGAATTTACAGAGCAGAAGGAGGCCATTCGGCCCATCGAGTCTGCACCGGCTCTTGGAAAGAGCACCCTACCCAAGGTCAACACCGCCACCCTATCCCCATAACCCAGTAACCCCACCCAACACTAAGGGCAATTTTGGACAGTAAGGGCAATTTATCATGGCCAATCCACCTAACCCGCACATCTTTGGACTGTGGGAGGAAACCGGAGCACCCGGAGGAAACCCACGCACACACTGGGAGGATGTGCAGACTCCGCACAGACAGTGACCCAAGCCAGAATCGAACCTGGGACCCTGGAGCTGTGAAGCAATTGTGCTATCCACAAGGCTACCGTGCTGCCCTTGAATCGAAACCCATTTCTCCCACACTGATCTTTGAGTGTGTAGAGGGTGCCATCTCTGCTACTCCACTACTGGGCCGATATCTGGGGTTTGAGTATCTGTGTGTGTCTCTCTCCAGCTGGCACTGAAACTTCAGAGTCCAGGGAATGCCGCACTGGGACACTTCCACTGAAGAGAGCACTGAATCAAGCCTGCCGTTTATCCCTAACCGGCAGCCTGAGGCTTATATCACACAGATCTCCACACCCCTACCAATACCCAGGTGATTCTCTCTCTTGCCGGTGGTGCAACACCCACCCGGTTCCTACTTCGCTAGAGTAGCTTTCCCAAGAGAGAGAATAGGACGCTGCTGTTTATTACCTAACCAGCAGTCTGTCCTGAGTGAATCGCTCAAGATGACCCTTGATTCTTGAACCCGGAATTAAGGTGAGGAATATTTTAACAATGACTTGGTCAGAGATCGCTGGTGAAAGATTGAAGAATTTAAACGACTCCAATTATCAGCAAATCAAGGTTTATTGCAAAACCCAGGTCAAAATCATCAACAGAAGAAAATATAATAAAATCTTAAACTCTAACACAAACTAAGTCTATTCAAAAAGTACTATAACGGACACAACGAAAAATCTTATGATTACACAGTTTTAGCAATAGCACAAGACACAAAACAAGTTCCCTTCCCCAAAGCCTCAACCACTATTAAAGTCAAGGGAGTTTCGCAAGCTGCTGCAGGGTACTTACGGTCACAGGCTGCAGAGGTCAAGTCAGGGGTGCAGAGGTCGAGCCAAGAACGAAGAGACCCCCAATCGAAAACACAGCCCCTTTTATATTGTTTTACCTGGCTTTGTCCTGTGTTCGGCCAGCCCCTTTTGCATTGAAAAAGGTAAGGTTTAAAGTTCCCGCTGGTCCCGCCCCCTTTGAGCCGGTCAGAGCTGTATGTTTCCGGGTATTCCTCGCAGGTCCGCTCCTTCCAGCTAGGCAGACCTGCGCGATTTGAATTTGGCGCCGACTCCGCCCCCTCCTTCCAGTGAGTTTCTGCCGGTAGCTTCTGTCAAGATTGGAGTACCTCCCCCAGGTCCGCCTCCAACTTGGTTTTTTTTCCTACCGTCCGCGATTTGAATTTGGCGCTGGCTCCGCCCCCCTCCTCCCAGTGAGTTTCTGCCGGTAGCTTCTGTCAAGATTGGAGTACCTCCCCCAGGTCCGCCTCCAACTTGGTTTTTTCTACCGCTTATCTTCAAGGGGCTTTTCCAGCGCAATGTACTGAGCCCAGACAGTCTGTTTTTTAGGATAACGAGGTTAAGCTCTCTTATGAAGAATTTCAGTGTCTTCCAGCTGCTCCGGAGATGGCTGCTATTCTCACCTCGCTATGTTGATGGGGTGTTAATTGGATTCTGCTCTGGTGGAGGCCAGGTCATTTACATTTGCATGGGGCTATGACCATCCCATTGTCCTGCTTGCAGGCAGGCCCCCTGTGTATTCCCGTGCCCCTTTGTCTGTGTTGTGATCTTATCTCGTTGTCTGGCTCCTTCTTCCTTGTAGCTCCTAGGGGGGGGTTTGTAAATACTTATGTCCCTACTCAGCTCAGCGGACCAAGCCTGCTGGGAAAACTGGTTACGTTCTCTTGGCTGAAAAGTCAGTTTACAGTCTCTGAGTTTTATTCTTGGGCAGTCCAAAAAGGGCCGAATTGCCCGAAAACCTTACAAGTGACACATTCAACTTTCTGATCTTATTTACCCTATACCAATTTGCTTGTGGCTTGGGTAGTAATCCAGCGATTTTTAACTATTGTGCAGTTTTTTTTTTTAAATGTAGCACTTGCAGCTCATTGTCTCTCAACCAAACCCTTTTCTTCCTGCCAATGTCATTGGGACCCAGATGGACCACCACAACTGGATCCCTCCTCTCCCACACCAAGTCCCTTGCTAACTTGCCCCAAGAAGATGTCATTAACCCTGACTTCAGGCAGGCAACATATCCTTTGGAGCTTGTACTCTTGGCTGCAGAGGACTGTATCTGTCCCCTATTGGTACATTAACTTTTATTCCCACAAATTGAATGCCAACACGCACCCCCACCCCCCCAACAAGCATACCATGGTGCAGTGATTTGTTTGCTCGTCCTCCCTGCAGTTCTGCTCTCATTCACATTCACAAAGGCTGCAAGAACCTCAAACCTATTGGACAATTGCATGGGTTAATGCTACTCCATTGCTACCTTCTGATCTCCTACCTGCCTGACGTGTACTAACGTTCTCCTGTTCCTGATCACAGGCCACATCTGTAGTATTTAGCCCAAGAGACACAAGTCCAGATAAACTTCCCCTTTCCTAATGCACCATTGTGTCTGAAACTCTGACTCCAGCTCGTCAACTTGAGACAAAGTTCTTCCAGCTGCAGTCACTTATGGTGGTTGTTGTGGACCATACTGATGCCCACCAGCTCCCACATTCTACAACTGCAACACATCACCTGCCCTACCAGCTATATTGTATTATGTTTGACTAATTAAAGTTTCAAGTTTTGAAAAATGACTCAACAAATATATGTAGTTGTAGTAATGGTAATTCCTGGGGCTGAGATGATTAACCTTCAATCACCATAACCATCTTCCTTTGTGCTACGCATGATTCCAAGCAGTGGAGACGTTTCCTGCAATCCCCATTGACTTCTCTTAGTCATAGTAAGAAGTCTTACAACACCAGGTTAAAGTCCAACAGGTTTGTTTCAAACACCAGCTTTCAGAGCACTGCTCCTTCCTCAGCAGTGCTCCGAAAGCTAGTGTTTGAAACAAACCTGTTGGACTTTAACCTGGTGTTGTAAGACCTCTTACTGTGCTCACCCCAGTCCAACACTGGCATCTCCACATCATGGCTCTCATAGTCATGACATAGAAGGGGATCATTGGACCCATTGAGTCAATGCTGGCTTTGTTGAGCATTCAGTAATTCCCCTTGCACCTGCTCTATCCCCCTAGCCCCAAGTGCGTGTCCGGTGTCCATTTGAAATCATTGATTGGCTCTGCTTCCACCATCCTTGTCGGCAGCAAATTTCAGATCATTACTACTTCCTGCACAAAAAAAAGTTCAGCCACACTCTCGGCCTGCATCTCTTCCTCAAAACTTCACCTGTGTCTTCTGGTCCTTGTACATTCAGCTGATGGGTGCAGTTAATCTTATCTAAACCTGTTATAATCTTGTACACCTCTAACAAACCTCCCTTCAATCTCCTTTGCTCTTAGGGAGTATAACCCCAGCTTCTCCAACCTAACCTTGTAACTAAAATCCCTCCCCTCTGGGCTTATTCTGGTAAATCATCTCTGCATCTCTGAAGAATTATTTTTCCTTCTTGTTGTGGTGTCCAGAAGTGGACACACTACTCTAGTTGTGACCTTTGATCAGAAATTTATAAAAGTGCCACATGACATCCTTGCTTTTGCGCTCCATGCCTCTAATCATAAAGTGGAGATGCCGGCGTTGGACTGGGGTGAGCACAGTAAGAAGTCTTACAACACCAAGTTAAAGTCCAACAGGTTTGTTTCGAATCACCAGCTTTCGGTGATTTACCTGAGGAAGGAGCAGTGCTCCGAAAGCTAGTGATTCGAAACAAACCTGTTGGACTTTAACCTGGTGTTGTAAGACTTCTTACTTTAATTATGAAGCCCAAGATCCCATATGTTTTGCTAACTCGTCTCCCAATATGTCCTTCCACTTGTTTTAATAGGCTCTTTGAAGCCATGCTCTGTCAAACGCTACTTTGATGTGAACAATAGTCACACTTGGCTTCCCTCAGGGATACAGCCCTTTTGTCTGTGATTGGACCACATGTGTAATGAGGTTTGAAGCTGAATCACCTTGGTTAAACTCACTCGGTGGTCAGGTTATTCCTGAGTAAGTGCCACTTGAAATTGCTTGTTAATGATGCCTTCACTCAGAATGATTGAGAATAGACTGATCGGGTGGTAATTGTTCTGTTTTTTTTGTGGCGAGGACAGAACTGGGCAATTTTTCACATTGTTGGTCGATGCCAATGGTGTAGCTTATTGGAGCATCTTGGCTAGACTTGGGACTAGATCTGGAACACAAGTCTTCAGCAATGTTGTTTTCATATTCTGTGTGCTGATATGTGGAGTCAATCAAATTCATGGAGGATGGTTACAGATGATTCAGCCTTGCCTTTTGCCCTTGCAGGCTGGCTGCACCCTTGTTGATGGTGGGGATGTTCGTGGAGTCCTCTCCTTTTTGTCGTACCCCAGCATTCACAACTGGATTTGGCAATCCTGCATTTCAACATTTCCACTGGAAATACTTAACATCTGTGTTTTCAAATTTGCAGACACTTTTATGTGGTCACCTATGTTTTGATTTTGATCCTGATGTCTTTGGAGTGGGTCCTGTAATCATTAATTGCAGTTTGTGGGATCGTGCTCTGTACACGACAACTCATGTTTGCCGATAGAACAACCATGACTACTCAAAATAAAAACCGTTGGCACTGGAGTACTTTGGGATGCCCAAGGGACAGAAAGCGTTCGGTATATAAATGTATGATTAGTCTTTACCTTAAAAGAACAGAATAAAAGCAGCTCTATAGCCTATAGAGCTATGGACAGTGTGTTCTCTAACATTCCTTGGCACTCTGAAATGCCCCCAGCATTTCAATGTTACTTCTCCAAATCATGCAGCATTTGGCAAATTCCCAAGAATCATCAGTGATAGTATAGTTTTGAGTTAGTAGAAGTTCTGTATCTCGTTCTCTTTTCCTGGTGGTGTCCTGCACAATGGGTCACAGCCTCATTCCAGGAAATGTTTGCTTTGGTGCAGAGTAATCTTGATTGACATTATGCAAGAAAATGCTGTCTCCTACACGCAGGCATTATTTTAACAGTGCATGCCAGTCCATCATTTCCCTGTGGAGTATCCTTGATGGAGCATAGGATGTAGGAACTGCAGCAACTGAGAGATTGTCAAAGCAAAGAACATTGCATAGTTTTTTGTTTATTAATTTCCCCCACTATAGATGGTTGCATTTTGGGGTTGATTCATTGAAAAACAGGAAGCTGTGGATATATACGATTGTTGTGTGTGGGTTTCCTTCGCTGACCAGATTTTGGCCTTTGTGGGACTAAGATATTCTGTCCGGATGGATTAAAAAACAATGCAGAATTTCCTTTGTCCGCTGAGAGAATACAGTACAGACTGAGCATCAGCGAGACTGGAGGGCAGTACCAGCATATGTCGGAGGAACTCTTGACATTTAATCATTTATACGATTATTGCAGCGACCTCTACTCTTTAATTTCAGTCCCTAAATTTCTTGAATATCCTGTAGCCATGAATATTAAATTCCCATTTGGGTCCTGCTTTGAACCAGATCTCTCTTATTGCCACAATACCATAGTCCTAGTACTAAAGGTGAAGTCACATGGGATCAGAGGTGGTAGGATCGATACAGAACTGGCTCGGTCACAGAACGCAAAGGGTAGCAGTAGAAGGGTGTTTTTCTGAATGGAAGGTTGTGACTAATGGTGTTCCACAGGGATTTGTGCTGGGGTCTCTGTTGATTGTAGTATACAGAAACGATTTGGAGGAAAATGTAACTGGTCTGATTTAGTAAGTTCGCGGATGACACTAACGTTGGTGGAGTGGCAGATAGTGTTGAAGATTGTCAGAGATCCAGCAGATAGGTTGGAGACTTAGGCAGAGAAATGGCAAATGGAGTTTAATCCAGACAAATGTGATGTAATGTATTTTGGTAGGTCTAACATAGAGGGGAAATATACTGTAAATGGCAAAACTCTTAGGAATATAGAATCAGAGAGATCTAGACATGCACGTCCACAGATCTTAGAAAGTGGCAACACAAGTGGACAAGGTAGTCAAGAAATCATATGGAATGCTTGTCTTCATTGGACGGACATTGAGTATAAAAACTGGCAAGTCATGCTGCAGTTGTATCAAACCTTGTTACGGCCACACTTGGAATATTGCGCACAATTCTGGCTGCCACACTACCAGAAGGATGTGGAGACTTTGGAGAGGCTGCAGAGGAGGTTCACCAGGATGTTGCCTGGTCTGGAGGGTGTTAGCTATGTGGAGAGGCTGAATAGACTCAGACTGTTTTCATTAGAACGACGGAGGTTGAGGGATGACCTGAAAGAGGTCTGCAAGATTGAGGGGCATGGACAGAGTGGATGGGCAGGCACTATTTCCCATGGTGAAGAGGTCAGTCACCAGGGGCAAATGTTTAAGGTCCATGGGGCAAAGTTTAGAGGAAATTAGTGAGTCAAGTCTTTTACACAGAGGGTGGTGAGTGCCTGAAACGCGTTGCCAGGGGAGGTGTGGAAGTCGATACAGTGACGGCTTTCAAAAGGCATCTCGACAAATACGTGGATAGGATGGGTATAAAGGGATACGGCACAAGGAAGAGTTGAGGGGTTTTGGCCAATGGTGGTATCATGACCGGCACAGGCTTAAGTATAAGAATTGGCAAGTCATGTTGCAGCTGTATAGAACCTTAGTTAGGCCACACTTGGAGTATAGTGTTCAATTCTGGTCGCCACATGACCAGAAGGATGTGGAGGCTTTAGAGAGGGTGCAGAAGAGATTTACCAGGATGTTGCCTGGTATGGAGGGCATTAGCTATGAGGAGTGCTTGAATAAACTCGGTTTGTTCTCACTGGAACGACGGAGGCTGAGACGCGACCTGATAAGAGGTCTCCAAAATTATGAGGGGCATAGACAGAGTGGATAGTCAGAGGCTTTTCCCCAGGGTAGAGGGGTCAATTACTAGGGGGCAAAGGTTTAAGGTGTGAGGGGCAAGGTTTAGAGGAGATGTACGAGGCAAGTTTTTTTACACAGAGGGTAGTTGGTGCCTGGAACTCGCTACCGGATGAGGTGGTGGAAGCAGGGACGATAGTGACATTTAAGGCGCATCTTGACGAATACGTGAATAGGATGGGAATCGAGGGATACGGACCCAGGAAGTGTAGAAGATTGTAGTTTAGTCGGGCAGCATGGTCGGCGCAGACTTGGAGGGCGGAAGGGCCTGTTCCTGTGCTGTATTCTTTGTTCTTTGAAGGGCCTGTTCCTGTGCTGTATTGTTCTTTGTTCGTTGCATGTGGCAATTTGTGGCTGCAGCTCGCAATGTTATTTACCACGCATCAAACACTCCAAACCATTTTAGTCTGCCTGTGATTTCCCTCTCTCTGATCCCTACTATATCAGTTTTTTATGTCTCCCCGTCCAGTGTGTGCAATTTTTCTCTCTCGTTTCATCCTGGTGCCCATATCCCAGTAGAGGGAGCTTTAATCTGTATCTAACCAGAGCTGCATGAGGAGAATTACTTGGGTGATGGAAGAAATAGGAAGGGTTTCATTTTCATGTCCCGGGTAGAATGAAGCTGTTACGGAATCTGTCCGGTCCCCTCATTTGTTCAAAAAAGAAATGTGTTGATGTTGATTCCAAATGTTTACTCCCAGTGGTGCGTTGGGCATTCGTTGATGGGTCATTGCAGAGAACAGGCCGACCATCCTCTTGGGTCATTGCAGAGAACAGGCATATGAGAGAAGTCATTTTGCAACGTGTTTATCTGTGTGCTAACCAGAGTTCTCTGTAACAAGGTCTGTGGGACACCTGGCAAACTCTTTCAATGACATGTTAATTCAATTTGACCAAGGAGCAGGATGGGAACCAATTTGTTTTGTGTTTTCTGCTGGTCACAAACAGGTTCTCAGGCTGATGAATTGTAGTGGAACAAGGTAAATGAGCTTGTTGCACACATTGAAATTGGCCAGTACGATGTTGTGGGCATCACAGACGTGGCAGCAAGGGGATCAGGGCTGGGATCTAAATATACAAGGATATGTGTCCTATCGAAAGGATGGGCAAAGGGGGCGGAATTGCATTGCTGGTAAGAATGAAGTTAAATCGATAGCAAGGTGCGATATAGGATCAGAAGGCAGAGATCTCTGTGGATAGAGTTGAGGAATTGCAAATGTAAAAAGACACTGATGGGAGTTATGTACAGGCCCCCTAGCAGTAGTCAGGATGTGGGGCAGAAAATAAATCTGGAGATAGAGAAAGCATATAAAAAAAGGTAATATCACAATAATCATGGGGGATTTTAATATGCAGGTGGACTGGGAAAATCAGGTTGGTAGTGGATCCCAAGAAAAGGAATTTGTGGAATGTCTAAGAGATGGTTTTTGGAGCAGCTTGTGACAGAGTCCACGAGGGAACAGGCAATTCTGGATTTGGTGACGTGTAATGAGGCAGACTTGGTTAGGGAAGGAACCCTGAGGGAGCAGCGACCACAATATGTTAGAATTTACCCTGCAGTTTGAGAGTGAGAAGCTGGAATCCGATGTAACGGTATTACAATTAAATAAGGGTAACTGCAAACACCTGAGGGAGGAGCTGGCCAGAGTTGATTTGAATGGAGCCGAGCAGGGGAGACAGTGGAACAGCAATGGCATGAGTTTTTTTTGGGTTATTCGGGAGGCACAACAGGAATTCATCCCGAGGAGGAGGAAACATGCTAAGGGGAGGACGAGGCATCCATTGCTGACGAAGGGAGTCAAGGACAGCATAAGAGGAAAAGAAAAGCATACAAAATGGCGAGGATTAGTGGGAATCTGGAGGATTGGGAATTTCGTTCAAAGTGAGCAGAGGACAACTAAAAAAGCAATAAGGAGAGAGAAGTTGAAATATGAGTGCAAGCTATGTAATAATATAAAAGAAGATGGGAAGAGTTTTGTTCAATATATGAAAGGTAAGAGAGAGGGAACAATAGACATTGGACCACTGGAAAATGTGACTGGAGAAGTAATAATAGGAAACAAAGAAATGTCAGAGGAACTGAATAGTTACTTTACATTAGTCTTCATGGTGGAAGACAGCGGTGGGGTGCCAGAGCTCTAGGAGAATCCGAGGGCAGAGGTGAATGCAGTGGCCATCACGAAGGAGAAGATTCTGGGGAAACTGAAAGATCTGAAGGTGGATAAATAACCTGGACCAGATGGACTACACCCCAAGGTTCTAAAAGAGATAGCTGAGGAGATTGTGGAGGCATTGGTGGTGATCTTTCAGGAATCACTGGAGGCAGGAAGGGTCCCAGAGGACTGGAAAGTGGCTAATGTAACACCGCTGTTTAAGAAGGGAGGGAGGCAGAAGACGGGACATTATAGGCCGGTTAGCCTGACTTCGGTCATTGGTAAGAGTCCATTATTAAAGATGAGATTGCCGAGTACTTGGAAGTCATGATAAAATAGGACTGAATCAGCACGGCTTTGTCAAAGGGAGATCATGTCTGACCAATCTGTTTAGAGTTCTTTGAGAGGGTAACAAGGAAGTTAGACAAAGGGGAACCATTGGACATGATTTATTTAGATTTCCAGAAGGCCTTTGACAAGGTGCTGCATAGGAGACTGTTAAATAAGTTAAGAGCCCATTGTGTTAAGGGTAAGATCCTGGCATGGATAGAGGATTGGCTGACTGGCAGAAGGCAGAGACCTGGGATAAAAGGGTCTTTTTCAGGATGGCAGCCGGTGACTAGTGGTGTGCCTCCGGTTTCGGTGCTGGGACCACAACTTTTCACAATATTCTTAATGATCTGGAAGAAGGAACTGAAGGCACTGTTGCCAAGTTTGCAGATGATACAAAGATTTGTAAAGGGGCAGGTAGTATTGTGGAAGCAGGGGGACTGCAGAAGGATTTGGACAGGCTAGGAGGGTGGGCAAAGAAGTGGCAGATGGAATACAATGTGGAAAAGTGTGAGGTTATGCACTTTGGAAGGAGAATGGAGGCCGAGACTATTTCCTAATTGGGGAAATGTTTAGCAAATCAGAAGCACAAATGGACTTGGGAGTCCTTGTTCACGATTCTCAAGGTTATTGTGCAGGTTCAGTCGGCAGTTAGGAAAGCAAATGCAATGTTAGCATTCATGTCGAGAGGGCTAGAATACAAGAGCAGGATGTACTTCTGAGGCTATATAAGGCTCTGGTCAGATCCTATTTGGAGTATTGTGAGCTGTTTTGGACCCCGTACCTAAGGAAAGATATGCTGGCCATGGTTAGGGCCCAGAGGATGATCCCTGGAATGAAGAGCTTGTCTTGTGAGGAACGGCAGAGGACCCTGGGTCTGTACTCGTTGGAGTTTAGAAAGATATGGGGGGATCTTATTGAAACTTGCAGGGTACTGCAAGGCCTGGGTAGAGTGCATGTGGATAAGATATTTCCACTTGTAGGAGAAACTAGAACCAGAGGACACCATCCCGGACAAAAGGGACAATTCTTTAAATCCAAGATGAGGGGGAATTTCTTCAGCCAGAGGGTGGTGAATCTGTGGAAGTCTTTGCTGCAGAAGGCTGTGGAGACCAAATCATTTGAGTGTCTTTAAGACAGCAATAGATAGGTTCTTGATTAATCAGGGGTTATGAGAAGAAGGCAGAGGAATGGGGATGAGAAAATATCAGCCATGATTGAATGGCAGAGCAGACTCGATGGACCGAGTGGCCTAATTCTGCTCCGATGTCTTATGGTTTTATGGAAACTTTCTCCCTAACTCCATGGTAAATATTATTTTTTCCAATTTGAGGAATTCCGCTAGGTCGGAAAGCCAGTCCGGGGACTTGGGTGGTGCAGCTATGTCCACCCGAGCCATCGGAGAGGCAAAGGCTGGGACATCTGCCTCTTTCTCCATCGAGTTCCGGCTGGTCCCGAAGACCGCCACTAACGGGCACGGCTCCACCCTCACCCTCGCAACCCTGGCCATGGTGTCGAAAAAGGTTGTCTGGTGCCCGACAGGAGCAGAACATGTGGGCGTAGTTGACAGGACCTCCCTGACACCATTCACATTATCGTCACCCTCCAGGAAGAATCTGCCCATGGGTGTTCTGGTTAGGTGTGCCCTGTGCATCACCTTTGCCTGCGTTAGGCTCAGCCCTGCGCATGAGGAGGTGAAGTTCATCCTATGCAGTGTTTCGATCCAGAGTCCTCCCCCCTCCCCCTACCTCCATGTCCAGTTCTTCATCCCATCTTTCTTGTGTCTCGTCTAGCGGAGCCCTCATCTCGTCTAACATTCGCCTGTACATGTCGGTGCATTTACCGATCCCTAATCCGTCCGCCATTAGCAGTCTGTCCAGTAGAGTGTACCTGGGGAAATGTTGCGGTCTCCTTGTGGAGGAAGTCCCGCAGTTGTAGGTATCGGAGCTCATTCCGTTTCAGGAGCTGGAACTTCTGTTAGTTTCCCCAGGGTCGCTACTCTACTGTCTACGTACAGACCCCTACTGTCAGTTAACCTTCATCCTTTCCCCATGTTTTGAAGGTGGTGTCTATATTTGCCAGGATGAATTCATGGTTTTTGCAGAAGGGGACTGCAACAGACATGTCACCAAGTTTGAAATGGTGTCTGAGCTGCTTCCAGGTCCTTCGCATGGCCACCAGCACTGGGCTCCTTGAGTATTTCATTGGGGACGGGGAGTGGGTCATGGTCAGTGCTCGGAGGAACGTTCCAATACAGGAGGTCTCCTCCACCTGTACCCATTCTGCCCCCACTGGGGGCTCACTGGGCAGATTTTGCCCTTGCTCAGGTTAAGTTTGTAACCCAAGAAGCTTCCGGACTCCCTTAGGAGTTCCATTATCTTTCCCATGCTGGTTCGGGGATTTGAGACGTAGAGGAGCAGGTCATCTACATGGAATGAGACTCTGCTCCCCGTCTACCCTCTGGATGCCTCTCCATCCTTTCGCTGATCTGACACCAATAGCCAGTGTCTCGATTGCCAGGACAAACAACAAGAGGGACAATGGGCATCCCTGCCTCATGCCTCTGTGTAGCTGGAAATATTCAAAGCTGGTGGCATTTGTCTGTACGCTTGCCGTAGGAGTGCTGTACAATGGTTTCACCCACGAGGTGAACCCTGGCCCAAACCAAAATTGTTCCAGAAACTCCATGAGGTACCTCCAGTCGATTTTCTTTCAAAGGCCTTCTCTGGGTCCAGGGAGATGATCACTTCTGGTCTCTCCTCCCTGGATGGGGTCATGGTCATGTTCAGCAGGCGCCTGATGTTCGCCGTTTAACTGTCTGCCCTTCACAAACCCCGTCTGATCTTCAGCAATTACTTATGGCAAGCAACACTCCAGTTGCCTCGCCAGAGCTTTCACCAGGATTTTGGCATCAGTGTTCAGGAGTGAGATAGGTCTGTATGACCCACGCTTCATCGTGTCCTTGTCGTTTTTAGGGATCAGCGATATCGAGGCCTGTGCCAACATGGGTGGCAGGACTCCCCTTGACAGCGAGTCGTTGAACATTTCCCCAGTGGCGGACCCACATTTTTAGGGCCCTGAAGCTTGAACTGTTATGGGGGCCCCTTCGCAACCAGCAACAAGGTCTGGGTAACCACTGTATCTTCTTCAATGGGGTTGTTACACGACAGATCACCACAAATCTTTTTTAAATTTAACCACTACATCTCAGATTTTGATTAAAATTGCTGTACTGGATTGTCTCATGTCAAAGTCACTGGTGTGAATAAAAATTTCCTATGCCTTATAGTTTTCGAGTTAGGGGGGGATGAAAATTAGGGAAATGTTATATACATGCATGATGCATCATAGAATGATGAAATAAAACATAGAAAAGACCACAGTCAATATAATCTTTTATTTTTGACACCTGTGAGAATACATACTACATGAAGCACATTTTACAAAATACTCTTTTTTTTTTTTTTCTAGCAATATATTCACGTACAGTTTTGTCATATGAGAGCTTCCTTGCAATGTCATTTTCTAGAGACAATATGCAGAAAGATTTTAAGCGCTCTTCAGTCATGGTAGACCAAAATTTGTTCTTTATGAAGGATAGCTTTGGAAAAATTCCTTTCTGCTTCACAGCTCATGATAGGCATTGTCAAGTAGAGCTTAAGCGCAGTAGTAATATTGGGGAACATTTCAATTAGGTGTTGCTCACAAATGAGCTGAAGAACTTCTGCGCATTGCATTTTAAATGGCGTGTTTTCTTCTGTGTTCTGGGATTTCCTAAGGTGCAACTATTCTTTGAACTGATAACACTCGTTTACTAATTTGTGGTCAATATCATCTTTGTAATACGATATTATAAGTTTAATACTGTCCTCATCAATTTCCGAATTGTTCACCAATTCTGAGAGGAACTTGAACCTTTTCGCAATCTGCTCATATGGGTCAATCCTCTTGCGTAACTGGATTATCAAGCAGTCATAGAGTTGATATAGAACTTCTATCCTAAATTTGTTAGCTCCTTTCAAAGAAGCAATACTACTTGTTCCATCTGAAAAATTCCTTGTAACAATGTGTTTGGAAGCATCAGAATAACTTGAGGTGATATCTTCACACAAACCTTTTGCTTCTGATTCATAGTGTGCAATCCTATCGGCTGAATTTTCTCTGAGTTCTTTAACAAATGAAAGTAAAGATAATAGCAGAAGATAACCTTCAAATACATCAAAACCAGGGGTTTGGAGTTTCTTACTTGTTTTGTTGAAACGCTCCAGCACTTCTTCCCAAACGACTGTTAAAATAGCATATTCCAGCTTTACCAACTTGTGGTATAAATTCTTTGCATCTCGTTTACATTCAGGCTTCTCTTCTGAGTCTTCAAAAATATGTTTGCAAGTTTGTAAAATACCCATATATCCATTTTTAATTGCCCGGACTGCTTCATAGTGTGCAGAGCATCTAGTTACACTTAAGCTCTTTAGAGAAAAATGTAGATTGCCCTGTGTGTTTACAATCTCCCATCTTTGTGGAGATCCAGAAAAGAAAACATACAGCCCCAGCAAAATGCCAAAATAGTCAACAACTTCAGGTACAGTAGACACTGCCTCTTCTCCAATAAGGTTAAGTGAATGGGCTGCACATGGTACCCCTTCTCGGAAAGTAAAGCGCCATTTTTAAAGATTTATAATAAATAAGCTAAATAGGCTAAACTCGGCTATGTTCAAGCTAGCCTACGCTAGGCTAGACTAAGTTAGGCAAGACTAGGCCACCAAAACTCATAGGCTAAGGTAATGTAACACAGTTTTACCATTATTTGATCACTTTTTTCATAATAAACACCTGTAATTTAACACACATTCACCCTTTTTTTTACTTTTTCATAAATACTTGTAATATAGTATTAGCCTAGGCTATGCGGTCATAGCCTACCTTCCGTTCACCTCTTCATAAAAACAATAGGCTTAGGCTAATCTAACACCTTTATTACTGACCTTACTTTTCTAAATATAACATTTATTTTTGAGTCGGGGTAATTACAATATTGTATCCTTACGAACACTTTATTGAAAAAAATTCTTGTCTAGATCGCTATCACGTTGAAAATTCACGTTAGCATTGTGATTGCCTTTTCGACGGTTCTCCTTTTTTGTGGTTGAACCTCCAAGGGTCCACCTATTTGCCCCCCCCCCTCCCCTCCCCCTCCGCAATCTGCTCCACAAAGGTGTTTAGTTCTTTTGTCATCCCTGATCTGGCTGGACACGTCTATCGTTGGGTCCTGTACATAGTTGAAGTCTCTCTCTTCTCTTCTCTCTCTCTCTCTCTCTCTCTCTCTCTCTCTCTCTCTCTCTCTCTCTCTCTCTCTCTCTCTCTCTCTCTCTCTCTCTCTCTCTCTCTCCTTCCCCCCCCCCCTGCTCCCAATGAAGTCGAGGTTGGAGATCTCCAAAATTATTTTTTTTATGAACTCAGCGTCATAGTCGTAGAGGTTTACAGGATGGAAACAGGCCCAACCTTGGCAACTAGGGACTTTTCACAGTAACTTCATTGCAGTGTTAATGTAAGCCTACTTGTGACAAAGATTATTATTATATTATATTACCTTGTCCATGCCGCTCCGTTATTACTACGAAGCTAGTCCCAATTGCCCACATTTGACCCATATCCTTCTATACCCATCACTGTCTAAATGATTTTTTAAAAACAAAATTGTACCTGTCTCTGCTACTGTCGTTCCATCAGTTTGTGGCATATCTTTATTTGCAAGTACCACCGGGGCCCCTTCCTAGGGTCCGCTAACCATTACAGATCATCCACCTGGGTACGTCACCGTGTTCGGTGCTGTAAAGGCTGTCCTTCTGTTAAACAATATGGCCTCCAGCCCGAGTCAAAACTCAGTCGTCCTTCTCCCTCAAATGTGTCTCCGGAAGGAAAACTGCATCGACCTTAAGGTTTTTAGATGGGCAAATACTCTGCATCTTTTCACTAATCCTAAGTCCCCTTGCTTTCCGGGTGATTATTCTGATTGGGGATCCTCCCTCTCCTGTGAGGTCAGCCATACTTCCCTCGTGGATGTCCCCTGCACGTCGGAGTTCCCCTTTGTTCATGGGCCTTCCAAGATGGCCACCGTCGCCTTCCTCTTTCTGACCGTTTCCATGTGCGATCTGTTGTAACCATATTATTAAGCCTCTTTCCCCCCCCCCCCCACCCCACCTTCAGTAGACCAGCCGCTCGCTGGTGTGGTGGATTCCCCCCAATAACTGATTTTTTTTTAGTGCCTAACTCATCTTGTTCTCTCTTTCTCTCTCTTTCTTCCCCCCCCCCCCCCCCCCCCCACCCACGTTCCCAAGTATGGTGCTGCCCCTTCTCTATCTCTTTCCCCCCCCCCCCCCCCAAGCCCCTCAGATCATGCAAGTTCATATAGTTCGTAATTGTCCCTCATTGTTTCTTCACTAGTCTATTCTTTCATGCTAACACATTCGCTTCCTCCGCCGTGTTAAAACAAAGTTCTTGTACGTGACCGGGTCACACTTTACTTTTAAATAGTTCGGATTTGGTCTGGCAGTTCGCCAGGTTGGCTCCAATGTCCTGATATATGCGGATTGTGTGTGCATGACTGCGTGCTCTTCGGCCAGTTAAGAACCCGCTCCTTATCATGAAACTTTGTTTTACGATTATTGCCCGTGGCGGTTCCCCTGACTTGGGCTTTTGACAGAACGCTGGAGTGACCCGTGGGCCTGGTCCACCTCTGGGAGCTTGGCGAAGCCCTCCACCCCAACCAGTTTGCCGAGGATCTTCGAGACATATTCCGTCGATTTCCTCCCCTCTGCCACCACCGGTAGCTGACAGTCCACCGGTTCTGTTGATGCGACCTGTTTTCCTGGTCGTCTTTTCCCCTTCAGCATTTTCTGGGTCGTCAACCAACTTTGCCTTTGGGCGAAGCGATCCGCTCATCTGGTCGGGGCCGATTTCCCCATGCCCTGTGATGTGTTGGGTGCTCTGGATCTGTGGAACACCTACAGGCCACCAACATTTAAAATAGTACAACATTTAAAGTACCACTTGTATTTTATTAAGTTAGAAACTGTTGAACATACTTTCACTGTGGGTTAACACGATGTTAGATTAAACTAAAGACCTATGCCTGTCCTAACCAGTCTATGCACTCAGCACATGGTGAAGATCTGTGCTGTAAGTTGTAAGCTCTGTCCTTCTGAGAAGCTGCATCCGGAATGAGCGGGAACTATGCCCTCTGTCTATATAGTGAGTGTGCTCTAACTGGTGATTGGTGTTGTGTGTGTTGATTGGTCTTGCTGTGTGTCCATCAGTATGTGTGTCTGCACCATGATATACTGCTGTATATTATGGCACCCTGCACATCCCCTCGTGGGTTTCCTGTCCCCACTCCGCTCTATCTATTTTTCCAGGCGTGGTCTCTATTACAGACCTCCTGGCCGACATAAGGTTCACTTTTATTGAGTCTCTGTTTCTGGAGCTCTGCAGGGATAAACTCCATCGATGTGTGGGCTGGTGCTGGCGACCTGCTGGACCTGCCATACTCCGGTCTAGTTCGACCCACATGTCTCCTTGTTCTGGGGTTGGGGTCTTCCTTTTTCTGCTGTTCTTGTGGCCCTGCTGCTGGTTCTTCGGCACCTCAGTCGGTTGGATATGAAATGGGGGTGAAGCTGGGGAACCTTGTCGTACCCTTTTTGACAGGTTTAAAAGGTCAAGTTAGACAAGAGAAAGCCACCTTTCGTGCGAATGCTCAGATCATGGCGGCAACCAGACGTTCCGGCACCTCATTTAATCACCTTTGATTCACTGTCCAGGCTATTCATGCACCAGATGTGATGCAGATACACTGTAAAGTCATTATGTTTATATTGGTGCTCTTATTCATACTAGATCTCTTCATGGCAGTGCCTGTTTGGTGACACACCAGCTTTTCCATGTCATTTTTGGTAAGCCCCATTTTATTTCTATATATGCATTGATGTAAATTGTGAAGTACTAGCTGTTTTATTCGCTTGAGCTCTGAGATAATTAAGGACTGATTGGTTTATGGAAAAATGTGAGCTAGTTGACAGATTTGAGTGCAGGATGAGTTAGTTTTGACATCGAGTCTGTAAGTGAGTTTGTATGAAGCACAGAGTCATAGTTTTACAGAATGAAAACAGGCCCTTCGGCCCAATTTGTCCATGCCGCCCAGTTTTTAACCACTAACATATTGCCCGCATATGGCTCATAACCCTCTGTACCCATCTTTCCCATATAACTGTCAAAATGCTTTTTGACAGACAAAAAGTAGTAGCCTCTACTACTGCCTCTGGCAGCATGTTCCAGACACTCACCACCTTCTGTGTGAAACAATTGCCCCTCTGGACCCTTGTGTATCTCTCTCCTCTTACCTTAAACCTATGCCCTCTAGTTTTAGACTCCCCTACCTTTGGGAAAAGATGTTGACTGTCTTTAGTTTTTAGTGAGTTTTTGTTTTTGCTGTGTACAAAGAACAATACAGCACAGGAACAGGCCCTTCGGCCCTCCCAAGCCCGTACCGGTCAGATACCAACCTTTGCCAAAACCCTCAACATTTCCTTGTGCTGTATCCCTCTATACACATCCTATCCATGTGTTTGTCAAGATGCCTTTTCAACGCCGATAATGTATCTGCTTCCACAATCTCCCCTGGTAATGTGTTCCAGGCACTCTCCACCCTCTGCATAAAAAACCTGCCTCGCACATCTCCTCTAAACTTTACCCCACGGACCATAACCCTATGCCCCCTGGTGACTGACCCCTACACCCTGGGAAAGAGTGCCTGCCCATCCACTCTATCCATGCCACTCATAATCTTGTAGACCTCTATCAGGTCACCCCTCAACCTCCATCTTTCTAATGAAAACAGTCCTAGTCTACTCAGTCTCTCCACATCGCTGACACCCTCCAGACCAGGCAACATCCTGGTAAGCCTCCCCTGCACCCTCTCCAAAACCTCAACATCCTGTGCAGTTGCAGCTTTTAAAATGAAATGATGCAAAATAAATTATTGTTTCTAGATTCCACAGCTTAGGGTTAACACTGCTTCGTAGAAGTTAAAAATCCCTGTGCTGTTTAGCCCAGGACTAGAAGTCTCCCTCTTGCATCTCGTGGAAAACCTTGCTCCAAGCACCTGTTCGACTACATCATTGTCTGAGCGAGGGACATCTAGGACGTGCATATTACCTGTGCCGTAAGGAGAGCCAATGACTGCTGTGCGGACCACTGGCTAATCCACTCTGGTCAACATCAATGTAGCCCTAACTCAGCAACAACATGGGACAGAATGCAGCAGGAAAATCAACGCTGAGGAAAAGATCCCGATCAGAGAGCCCTATTCAGCCAGCGCCAAACTGCCAATCTGATAACTCCTGGTGACCCAGAGATGCAATGCCCACTGTATCAAGAGATGCTTGGTCATTCAACCAGGAAATGCCAAGACTGGTTCAATAAGAATGACATGGGGTTGATAAGCAGCAAGCACAAGGCTTTTCTGAAACTTTTTAAATAATCTTTATTGTCATAAGTAGACTGCAATGAAGTTACTTTGAAAAGCCCCTAGTCGCCACATTCCGGCACCTATTTGGGTACACTGAGGGAGAATTCAGAATACCCAAATTACCTAATAGTACGTCTTTCGGGACTTGCGGGTGGAAACTGGAGCACCCGGAGGAAATGCAGACACTGGGAGAACGTGCAGACTCAGCACAGACAGTGACCCAAGCTGGGAATCGAACCTTTGACCCTGGTGCTGTGAAGCCATAGTGCTAACCACTTGTGCTACCGTGAACCTCAAGCAACAACCAAACTCTAGCAAGAAAGCAGATGGCTGAGGTCAAGCAAAAACGCATGACCTAAACAACAGATGGTGGATGGTGAAAGAGCGGGTGATCCAGCAGTTAGCCGGCAACAATAATGCACAAACTTTCTTCAGCGCAGTCAAGACCACCAACTGCCCAAGCACCCAAGGCCCCACACCACTGCTATTGAAGAATGCAGCGGTGCTCATCAAGAACAGAGGTGGCCAGTAACCGCTGAAAGGAGCACTTTGAAGACCTCCTTAACAGAGACTGTCTTAAAAGCGAGTATCCTCTGCTCCATTCCACAGCATGCTACCCGCCACCATCTCGGCACAACCCAATCCCAACCAGGTAGAAAAGGAAGAGGCCATTCAACAACTGAATCACAAAACATTAAGAACCGATGGAATCCCTGTGGATGGAAAAGCACTATTAACATGGATACATCATCTCATTTCCCTTATCTGGAAGGAGGGGGACATGCCAGGCGATCTCAAATACTGTAATTGTGACCATCTTCAGCAAAGGTGACAAATCCAACTGCAGAGGAATTTCCCATGCAGTCGACCACAGATAAGGTAATTGCAAGAGTCCTTCTCCCTGTGACTGCAGATCTTCTTCCAGAGTCACATTGCGGATTCTGCCCATTAAGCGGCACAATGGACATGATCTTCACTGTGCGGCTACTGCAAGAGAAATGCAGTGAACCAACCCTCGGACATGACCTTCTTTGATCTAAGGGATGATGGAGCGTCCTCCTCCATTTTGGCTGCACCTAAAAGTTTGTCAGCAGCCGTTGCCTGCTCCACAATGATATACAAGCAATCATAGAACATACAATGTTACAGGCCCTTCGGCCCTCGATGTTGCGCCGACCTGTGAAACCACTCTAAAGCCCATCTACACTATTCCCTTATCGTCCATATGTCTATCCAATGACCATTTGAATGCCCTTCGTGTTGGCGAGTCCACTACTGTTGCAGGCAGGGCATTACACGCCCTTACTACTCTCTGAGTAAAGAACCTCTGACATCTGTCCTATATCTATCTCCCCTCAATTTAAAGCTATGAGTCATCCTGAACAACAGATTAACCACAGACCCAATTGACCTTCAGATTGGGGTCAAGCAAGGCTGTGTCATCGCACCAGTGCTCTTTTCGATCTCCTTGCTGCAATGCTCCATTTCACCCCTCAGCAAGATCCCCGCTGGAATGGAGCCAAACTACAGAACAAACAGGAACCTCTTGAGCCTCTGCTAGCAGGGCAGACTCAAGGTCATCCCACCCTCTGTCATTGAACTAGAGTATACAGATGATGCTTACATTTGCAAACACTTGAGGCCGAATTCCAAGCCATCGAGAACACCTTCATTGGGGCATACAAGTGCATGGGCCTTGCACTAAACATCCAGAAGACAAAGGTCTTCGACTAAACTGCTTCCGCCGCACAGCACTCTTCCCTGGTCTCAAAATCCACAGCAAGGACTTGGACTTCTTTCCATTATCTTGGGAGCCTACTGTCAGCAAGGCACACAGTGATGAGATTCAACACTGCTGTGAGATTCAACACTGCTTTCAGTGTGCCAGCACAGCCTTCAGTCCCCTGAGGAAGAGCGTGTTTGAAGACCAGGACCTCTGACCAGGCGCCAAGCTCATGGTCTACAGAGCAGTAATGATATCAGCCCTACTGTACGCCTCAGATGTGGACTATGTACAGCAAGTACCTCAAAACCCTGGAGAAGTACCACCAGCACTGCCTCTGCAAGATCCTGCCTATCTATTGGTAGGATAGGCACACCAACATCAGTGTTCTCGCTCAGGCCAACATTTGAAGCATTGATCACACCCAATCAGCTCCCCTGGGTGGACCACATCTTCTACACACCTGACACAAGATCCCCGAATCAAGCGCTCTACTCGTAGCTTCGACGTGGCAAACAAACCCTCTGAGGGCAGAGGAAACGTTTCAGAGACACTCTCAAAATCTTCCATGAAAAAGTACAACATCATTCCCACTGACATCTGGATTCCTTTACCCAAGACTGCCCAAAGTTGGGGGGGGGGGGGGGGGGGGGGGGGCGAGAATCTGGGAAGGGGATGCACACATTGAGTTTCATCACCGAGAACAAGTTAAAGCCAAGTGTCGCCTCCCCCAACCCATGACAGAGACTCTAGGTCATGCATGAGACTCCTCACTCAGCTGAGAACTCCATTTTTACCGTGGAAGCAGATCATCCTTGACTCTCGGGGACTGCCTAAGATGACACCGTCTCCCTCCTACACCATTGCAGCAATTTTCTCTGTTTCACACCAGTTGTTTTGTAGCTGGAGCCCAGATTGTGCTGAATAGGGACATTTTTTTGTCCTTTTGGCTTGTGTTTACTCGTCAGGAGCTGACAGCCGGAAGAAAGAAACACTTTGGGTCAAATCCAAATAGAACTGATGAACTGATAGAACTGGGTCTGATGCCCAGTGTACATTATTTGAGACCTACATTAGGGTCAAAGCCACTACTCCTACAGGAATTGTTAGTCCGCCTCCTTCCTTCGCTGGTTCACTGACACCCGAGTAAACATGTTGCTGTACAGAGCAAATTTTATCCCAATGCAACATAATTGATCAATGTATACTGTGGGCAAGGATTTGGTTTTCGTATCTTTCTCCGGCTCTGCAAATAACTGTTGAAAAATGTGCTCCAGTTACAACCCTTAGTTGCCTGCATCGATAATATATGGCACAGATAAGACTTACTGATTTATTTGTTTCAGAATCCTTTCAGCCTACTTACATGAAATATTGGAGTTATTTACTTCAATGATACTGAAACAAGATTTCATGTCCTCAGATCAGTAGAGTGGTTTTATGAAGAGTTAATGGACCCTTCTAACCATGTTTAATGCACAAGCCGCTTAAGTTGTACTTGAATCACTCCTGGTTGCTGTTATCTCAGCTGCTGATTCCCTTGCTGAAACATTTCTTCGAGATACCGTAGATACTCGTGTAAAAGTTCACCCCATGTTTTCTGGTCTAAAAACCCATGCATTTTTACAAACCTTGTGGAAAAAGTCGATCCTACAATTTAAGGGATCAGAAGCTAAAAATTTCAGATCCAAAATATAATCTCTACAATCAAATCAAAAACACCAATTCATTCCAAAGGTAACTTGCTATATTCCATCCAGCTCCTACTTGTCAGTGAAGGCAGGAAGAATGTAGGTCAGACAGAACTATTCATTGTTCTATCATTCAGACTCACTCTGGACAAATGCTTTCTTTATTTACTACAACCATTACCACCCCCTATGCCCTTTGGTCCATGCCATCTTTGTCATTTAATCTCTCCTGCCCTCTACCGTATTCCAGACTTTCTATTTTGCTTTGCCTTCCCCTCCTTGCAATGCATAAAACTCACCACATTTCTATCTTCAGATAGAATCCTATTTGACTAAAGACATTAACTCTGTTTCTCTCCCCACAGATGCTAACAGACCTGAGTATTTTCTGGAATTCATTTTTATTTCAGATTTCTAGCATCCGCGGTATTTTGCTTTTATCATGGAATCATTAGAATCCCTACAATGCAGAAGAAGGTCATTTGGCCCATCGAGGTCTGGACCGGCCCTCTGAAAGAATACCCTAACCATGCCCCCACCCTATCCATGCAACCTAATAACCCAACGTAACCTGCAAATGCCTGGACACTAATGTGCAATTTGCATGGCCAATCCACCTAACTTGCACATTTTTGGAGGAACCCGGAGAGCCCGGAAGAAACCCATGCAGATATGGGGTGAATGTGCAAACTCCATACAGGCTGTCACCCAAGGCAGGAATCGAACCCGGGTCTCTGGTGCTATGAGGCAACACTGTGACACCGTTCTATTTAGAATGTAGATTGATTTTAATTATTTGGATTGGATTGGATTGGATGTGTATCTAGGTACAGTGAAAAGTGTTTTTCTGCGAGCAGCTCAACAGATCATTAAGTACATGGGAGGAAATGTTGGGGAGAGAAACTAACAGATTGGGGCAGACTAATAAACAGCGCACTTGGATACAGGGATCAACTTCCAGAGCAAACTTTAAATAAAGAAAGCACAACAGCGCCTATACTTCCTCAGGAAACAAAGGAAATTCGGCATGTCCACATTGACTCTTACCAACTTTTACAGATGCACCATAGAAAGCATCCTATCGGGCTGCATCACAGCCTGGTATGGCAACTGCTCGGCCCAGGAACGCAAGAAACTTCAGAGAGTCGTGAACACCGCCCAGTCCATCACACAAACCTGCCTCCCATCCATTGACTCCATCTACACCTCCCGCTGCCTGGGGAAAGTGGGCAGTATAATCAAAGATCCCTCCCACCCGGCTTACTCACTCTTCCAACTTCTTCCATCGGGCAGGAGATACAGAAGTCTGAGAACACGCACGAACGGGCTCAAAAACAGCTTCTTCCCCACTGTTACCAGACTCCTAAATGACCCTCTTATGGACTGACATCATTTACACTACACCCCTGTATGCTTCATCCGATGCCAGTGCTTATGTAGTTACATTGTATACCTTGTGTTGCCCTCTTATGTATTTTCTTTTCTTCCCTTTTCTTCCCATGTACTTAATGATCTGTTGAGCTGCTCGCAGAAAAATACTTTTCACTGTACCTCGGTACACGTGACAATAAACAAATCCAATCCAATCCACTCCAGTCATGTATCCTTGATCTTCACCCACTATTGCCCTGGGAAGTGGAGAAACCCCCTCCCCAAGTACCCTGTGGATTCTTTTGCGGAGCCATCATTGGTCATTGGTGTGTATCAGTTGAAACTAAGCCCCTCAAACATTACCCATATAAAAGTCGACCTCTTAACTTTTTGGCTAAAACATTGGTCTCCAATTCCAAGAGTATTCATGGTAATACACAGATATATGGAGCAGAAGATAAGCCAGACAACCTCTGATACCTCAAAGGTATCTCTCCTGAACAGCCTGGATTGGATTCGATTGGATTCGATTTGTTTATTGTCACATGTACCGAGGTACAGTGAAAAGTATTTTTCTGCGAGCAGCTCAACAGATCATTAAGTACATGGGAAGAAAAGAAAATACATAATAGGGCAACACAAGGTATACAATGTAACTATATAAGCACCGGCATGAGATGAAGCATACAGGGTGTAGTGTTAATGAAATCAGTCCATAAGAGGGTCATTTAGGAGTCTGGTAACAGTGGGGAAGAAGCTGTTTTTGAGTCTGTTCGTGCGTGTTCTCAGACTTCTGTATCTCCTGCCCGATGGAAGAAGTATGGAATAGCCTGTTGCTCTAGGATGCAATGGAGTCTAATTGTTAGCATTTGTATCTCAAACATTTGTGTAGTTGGCCCTTGGACGATGTTCAAAATCCATAGTGGCTATTGGGTAAAGCACTGGATGATAAATTGTGCCATGGGCTCATATGCCTGCAAGTCTCCATAAGAAGAGGAACCAGGGGAGAAATTTGGAGGAGGAGATTTGAAACTGCTACTTTGCAATAAAATCTGAAGCTACATAGTGCAGACTGGAGAGAACAGTGAATTAGAATCTGGAAGTTGCTTATCGGCTTCTGATCTTGCTTGGAATTTCCTGCATTGTTTTGAAGCCTTGTAAAGGTAGCAGAAGTGTTTTATACTAATTGTGATTTCTCACCTTTTGTTTCTTCTACTTGTTGGAATTGCGTGGTCTAGAGGTGGGTGTCTGAAAAGCTGAGCGTGGAGAGCCTGCAGGATGTGGGACTGTTTGGCGGTAAGTTAGTTTTGAACCATTTTGCACCATTGCAGCTAGAGATTAACTGATAAATAACTACGGTGAGATGGTCATTCATCAGGGAGCAATGGCAATGCCTTTGAGCCCCTTTTGCACTCTTTATACCTATTTCTCCTTGTTCCTATACTTGATGTCAATGTGCCATGGACCACCTCTCCCCAAGAGTTGGGATATGTGGAGGCAGGCGGATGAGCTAGTAGTTCCTGTATTGGGCATTCTAAAAATAGCTCTCGACTAGCTCAGACTAGCATGGTGGAATGGGTGTTTGTTTCCAGTTTAATATCCTACGTTTGAAGATATTGCCATATATTCTTAAGCTCAAATGTATGTAGTGTATATTCAATCACAATCTGTAATCTCATGGCCCACTTTACCCCTCACTCTACCATCAAACCAGGTGAGCAAACTTTGGTTCAAGGAAGAGTGCAGGAGAGCAGACCAGAAGCAGCACCAGGCATATCTAAGAATGAGGTACAAACCTGGTGAAGCTACCACAGTGGGCTACATGCGTGACAAACAGTGGAAGCATGCCTTAGACAGCAAACTGATCCTACAATGAACAGATCAAATCAAAGCTCTCCAGTCCTGCCATATCAATGATGGTGGACAATAAAAAAACGAACTAAACAACAAACATACCAAGTAATGGGGGAGCCCAGCACATCAATGCGAAAGACCAGATTGAAGCATTTGCAACCATCTTCAGTCAGACGTACAAGAAGATGATCCATCTCTGCCTCCTAATGAGGTGCCCAGCATCGCAGATACCAGACTTCATTCAATTTGATGCACTGTACATCGTATCCATTGCCTTCAGTCAATTCTTGATGCAACAATGGCCATGGGTACTGACAACATCCCAGGAAGTAGTACTGAAGCCTTATACTCCTGAACTAGCCAAACCCCTAGGCAAGAGTTCATTACAACTACAATACTGGCAACTATCTGCCATGTACTTAATGATCTGTTGAGCTGCTCGCAGAAAAATACTTTTCACTGTACCTCGGTACACGTGACAATAACCAAATCCAATCCAATGTGAGAAATTACCCAGATGTCCGGCAAATAAAGCACAACAAATCTCATCCTGTCAACTGTAGCCGTTAGTCTACCCCGATCGTCAGCAAAGTGATGGGAGAGGTCGATGACGGTGCTCGTGCGAAGAGCACTTGGTCAGCAATAACCTGTTTTCAGATGTTTAGTTTAACAACTTGGCTTCTGACCGCATTACAAGAGAAGTGAATTCTAGAGGTGATCCGAGTGTCATTACCCTTGAAATCGATGCATCATTTCAGTGTGTGGCATCAAAGAGCACTGCAAAATTCAAGTCCATGGACTTCGTGGACCTAGCACAAACTGAGGTGGTTTTGGTTTTTAACGGTTATCATCTCAGTCTCGAGAGATGGCTGCAGCAAGTGTCCTCTGCTTAACCATCTTTAGCTGCTTCATCAATTGTCGATTGTCAGCGACTTTCGGTCAGTTAGGATCCTGGACCAGACCCCAATTTGTTAGGATACCAGATGAGAAACCCCAAATAATTTTTCTATTTGTAAAGCCGAGGAAAGGATGCAGTGATGACTCTGACCAAATAGGTATCTTTTATGTTGAAACAAACTTTAATTTAAACACCAGATTTAACCACATTAACATCAAAGAAATAACTTTACAATTAAGTTAAACCATTCTTCAAAGGAAAAGCTTTAACTCACTATCTACACCTGCTGCTTTATATATTCCAACCAAGCAACCCAATACAGTTCAAAATCTACATAACTAGTTAGTAATCAGGGTTACTTGCTGTTCTCTGAGTAGAACTTTGAGGGAGACCCTTTTGGGAACAACCTGAAAACCCTTCTGCCTTGTCAGACTCTAATCCTATAACCAACCTGCAAAACCATGGGCAGAGCTGGCTCCTCCCTTTAATTATATCATCTGAATCCTACTAAGATACCCCATGACCTGCATCCCTCATTATCTACAACCGAGGGAACCTCCAGAAACATAAACAATATTCCGTTAGCCATCTCTTTGTGAACAAGTAAATGGTTAAAATCAATGATTACCTCACCTAACGACTCGTTAATCACAGCTATGCTGTCTGTATGTATTTTAAACCAGGGTTTTAACAACATTACTACAACAAAATATACAATATATAAAAAGTTCCTACATTCATCACAGATCTAGAAAGTCAGAAGTGGGGAATGTTCACAATGTTCAGAACCATTTCAGATACTGAAGCAGTTGTGTCCATTGCAGCCAGACCTGGACAACATTCTGTCTTGGGCTGATAAGTGGCAAGTAATATTTGTGCCAAGTGGCAAGTAATATTTGTGCCAGACACTAACCATCTCCTACAGGAGAGAATCTAACCACCACCCCTTGACATTCAATGGCATTATCATTGCTCAATCCTTCACTATCAACACCATGGAGGTCACCATTTAACAGATACGATACTGGACTAATGTTTATATACTGTAACTATAAGAGTCTGTCAGACACTGGAAATTCTGCAGCATGTTACCAAACACCTGACTCCTCAAAGTCTGTCTGCTATTGACCAGGCACAAGTGTGATGGAATGTTCTCCACTTGCCAAGATGAGTGCAGCTCCAACATATTCCAGGGCAAAGCATGCTGTTTGACTTGGCACCCTAGCCACCACCATAAACATTCAGTCACTCCCTCCGCCACTGACGTACAGTGACAGCTGTGTACAAACTACCAGATGCACAGCAACAACTGTCCAAGGCTCTATCTACAGCATCTTCCAAACCCACAACCATTACCATCTAGAAGGACAAGGGCACCACCTGGAAGTTCCCCTCTAAGTTACACCACCCTGACTTTGAAATATATCGTCATTCCTTCACTGTCACTGGGCCAAAAACCTGGAACTCCCTTCCTTGCAGCACTGTGGGTGCTACAACACATGGACTGCAATGGTTAAAGGAGGTAGTTCACCACCACCTTCTGAAGGGAGATGAGAATTATAGAATTTACAGTGCTGAAGGAGGCCATTCGGCCCATCGAGTCTGCACTGGCTCTTTGAAAGAGCACCCTACCCAAGCCCACACCTCCACCCTATCCCAATAACCCACTAACCCCACCCAACACTAAGGGCAATTTTGGACACTTAAGGGCAATTTAGCATGCCTAATCCACCTAACCTGCACGTCTTTGGACTGTGGGAGGAAACCGGAGCACCCGGAGGAAACCCACACACACTGGGAGAACGTGCAGATTCCGCACAGACAGTGACCCAAGCTGGGAATCGAACCTGGGACCCTGGAGCTATGAAGCAATTGTGCGAACCACCATGCTACCGTGCTGCCCAAAGGCTAACTACCATGCTACCAGGCTGGCCAAGCCAACGTTGCCCAGATCCCATGAACAAAGAACAATATAACACAGGAACAGGCCCTTCAGCCTTGCAAGCCTGTACCGGTCATGTTACCACCCTTGGCCAAAACCCTCAGCACTTCCTAGTGCCGTATCCCTCTATATCCATCCTATCCATGTATTTGTCGAGATGCCTTTTGAACGCCAAAAACCTGCTGCTAATATTGTTACGACCCCCGGACTAGTGCATGGTCAATTCCAGACCCACTTGACCCGGAGTCACAACACAATTGAAGTTAACACACAATTCTTAGAAAAGCACCCAAAGTCTTTGGGCCTTGGCTGCCCAATAACTACAGTCACCAGGTTTGTAAATTTAAACATAATTAATTTTGTTAAAAATGATAACTATAATTAAATATGCAGCAAATACAACTGGTTAACTATCTAATTCCCAGCTCCTCACCTCTTCCCCCACCTTCCACCCGCAACTCTTCCCCACCCTCTAAGATATATACGCACAACAAACAAACCGAGGGGGAAAAAGGGGTGTAAAAATTAGTGAAAAGTATAAAAGCCTATTTTAGATGGCTGACTTCTAGCACACCTTCTGTCAATCAAGGCTTTCAGTTTGATGTTTCTGCTTTCAGTCTGTAATAGTTTTCACTGTAGATTCATCCAGATTCTCTGTACAGCTATGCAGCTATTCTGGAGAAAGCAAGAGGGAGCAGTTCCCTCCCGCTGAGCGTCTAGGACCCGACTGTCCTTTCCTTGATTCTCTGAAAGTCTCCACATGGCTAGGATCCAATCACCGCCTGTCAAACAGCAGAATACGGCCTTTTGGCCAATTCATTGGTCACCAGCCAACCAATCTCCCACTGATCTCTCGGGTGCTAAAAAGTCAGTTCAGTTCTGCTGTCCAAAAGCTCGTACAGTCAAGTATTGTGTAACGTTTGAGTTCCTCACTTCCTGTACTTGAGTTTAAGACATGTGTCCATTAAACATCCATGGATCAAAATGATAACAGCAAACATAAGGAAAGGGGAAATAAGGGAATCAACAGGAACACCGAACATACAGTGCAGAAGGAGGCCATTCGGCCCATCGAGTCTGCACCGACCCACTTAAGCCCTCACTTCCACCCTATCCCTGTAACCCTTCCAAACCTTTTTGGTCACTAAGAGCAATTTGTCATGGCCAATCCACCTAACCTGCACGTCTTTGGACTGTGTGAGGAAACAGGAGCACCCGGAGGAAACCCACGCACACACTGGGAGAATGTGCAGACTCCGCACAGACAGTGACCCAGCGGGGAATCGAACCTGGGACCCTGGCGCTGTGAAGCCGCAGTGCTATCCACTTGTGCTACCGTGCTGCACACACAGTCTCTAAGGCATTGTAAGGAAGGACCCTTACAATATATACATGAGTAACCTTGTATGATATCACCACACCATGAACAACCCTGAACTTTTGTGGTTAATGCTTATCTCTTCTGAATTTCTTTGCTATTCATTCCTCTCTGTCACACTTGCCAGAATCTGTATTTGCAATCCTTTGATCAGCAAAGCTGATGTTTCCAGATTTTTATGAACCAGGGTCGAGAAAGCGAGTAGCAGAGTGAGAAATATCTTGCCTTGTTAGCTGTGTACCACTGAGAATCCTGTTGTAAAACCAGCAACTGCTGGAAATATGCTGCCAGATGATCAACATCTGGATGAGGAAAGACAAATTAGTTTGGGTGTAAACCTTTGGAAGGATCACTTTTCAGTGATTGATCTCTATGTTTCCAACATTTCCTGTCTTTATTCCAGTTTATTTTCAAAATTATGTGTTTTTGATTGGGAGTCTGTAGATTTGTTTGTGACATGGAATTGTTGGAAATTTCACAATACTTTGAGCTGCCTGTCTGCCTCAATATCAATTGGGATTGACGAGCTGAATGAAACACTAATCATGGGTCTCCCCGACAGGACATGACTGAGAATGGTTGTCCCGACTCCATGTGAGTTCAGAAACAGCTTTAATAATCCTTAAGAAAGATTTACTGCACTTTGTCCTTCGGTGCGTGAAGAAAAATGACACTTTGTTCCTCGTTGCGTGAAGAAAAATGACAATGTGTTTTGTTAATTGAATGTTTAGCTCCCCAGGCATCAGCAGCTCCTCATCACCTTGCCCAAATCTAAGCCTGGCCAGTCAGCCTGCACCGGCTATTCTCTCATGCAACTATCACAGCCAAACCTAAACCTGTCCTCACCTGACTCACTTTTCAGCAGGGATCGCTGGATAGTGATTGAGAATAGTAACCCTGGCTGATGTTTCTCTCTTGACTCCAGAGTCCCTGAGGCTGGCATACCACACACCAATTTGAATGGAGGGAGGGTGAGATCCAGGTCAATACCTCTTCCACTCAGTAGTTAACTGGGGAATAAGTAAATGGCAGATTTTTCTCTCCTACAATGCTGCTGCTGTGTGGAGTAGTACCATTCTAGTCCTGTTCCAGAAAATCCATACTTTGTGTACAGACATGGCAATGTATTCGATTGCAATCCCTTGGAGGAATTCTTGTAGGTTACAGCGTAATACAAAATGTGAACATTTTCTTCAGTTTAACTAAATTTCTAATCTTCACCCAAGACTCTGATAATTCCAACTAATCATAGACATTCTGGTGCAGGTGTCTGACCCATAACACCAGTACAGTTTTGGATTGTCTTTGCCTAATCCCAGGTTGCTTTTCTATCCTTGCCCCAGCTAACATTGTTCTTTTAAATTTTCTCTTTAAATTATATGCAGTTGAGAAAATTTAATGCTGAAAAATATGAAGGCAGGAAGATGAAGTGAGGCAGTCTGTGCAATTTTAAAGAGATGCTGAAAAAGAGAGATCTGATATAATTACACATATCTTGGGGCAAGTTGAGAAGGCTGTTTTTGTAGCATATGGAATTTTTGCCTTTGTTATTAGAGGAAGAGAGTACAAAGCAATGAAGTTATGCTAAATCTTTATAAAATCTAAGTTAAGTTCCTGCTTAAGTATCACATCCAATTGGGGGCACGTCACTTTCGGAGATGGAGAGCATGGAGGTGATTTACTAGAGTTGTCCCAGTTACATGGAGAGACTGGAGAAGCTAGAATTGTTCTTGGCACACGGAAGGTTAAGAAGAGTCTTGGTAGCAGTGATCAAATAATGTAGAAACTATTTCTGGTGGCAAAACATTCAGTAACCAAAGAACACATTTAAGATAATGGACAACAGGAGGAAATGTCTTTTATTTAAAGAGCAAGCTGAAGCAGACTAAAAAGATTCATTTCACAAAAAGCATTTAGTTAGCTTCCGATAATTAAGTAACATCAACAGAAAGGAGATGAGCAGCTGGTATGTTTTGGTAAGTAGCAAGGGTGGATGAAGGCTTGTTAGATTCAGAGTAGCGGAGAAATTAACAAAGCTTATATTAGAGTTACTGTGCATGAATGTGAATATACGGAGTATAGTTAATAAGATTGAGTTACAGGCACAGATTGCCATGTGGAAATAAGATGTTGTGACTATAACAGACCTGACTCAAAGAAGGCCAGGAATGAAATATTCCTGGATATACGGTGTTTAGGCAGGAAAGCTGGAGGGGTGTCTATTGATTAAATTGAATATTGCAGTGCTGGACCAAGAGAATGTATCAGAAGGGTTAAGGACCGATTCTATATAGTTAGAGATATGGACAGAAGGTGAAATTACGTTACCCAGTGCATCTAATTAGTGGGAAAGAGGTAGAGGAACAAATCTGCAAGGAAATTACAGAGATGCAAAAATTATAATGTAGTTGCAATGGTGGACTTTACTATCCCAATGTATATTTGGATAATTGGTTGTGTAAAGGAGGGGAGGGGGATGGCAGAAGTTCCAAGTATGTGATAAGGCAAATTTTCCACAGCAATATGTTTCCAATCCGAGAAAAAATATATTGCTAGACCTAGTTCTTGGGGATGAAGTCGATCAAGTGTCAGTTGGGGAAGTTGAGGGAGCATTGATTTTTGTCCATTAAGGTTTAGGTTAGAAAGAGGACAAGGAACAATCCAGAGAAAGAATAATTAACTGGGGAAACTTCAATGGGATAAGAGACGCTCTAAGATTGGCAGGCAAAATTATATCTAAGCAATGAGCTGGCTTTAAACCAAGAGAGTTTGGGCACAGTACAAATATATTCTCACAACTGGGAAAGGCAGGGCAAACCAATTTAGAGCTTCCTGGATGACAAAAGATCTCGGGATGAAGAAGAAAACCTGTGCCTGTGACAGATGTCAGGTGGATTATATAACCAAGAAGCAGGCTGAATTGCAAAGATTCAGAGAGGAATTGAAAAAGCAAATAAGAGAAGCAAAGAGAAAGTATGAAAAGAGACTGGCAGCTAACATAGAAGGACTTTTGGATTTCCTTTTACAGGCATATAGTAAAAGGAGGGGTGGGGCCAATAAGGGACCAAACAGAGGATTTATGCATTGAGGGGGCTGAAATATGAAATGAATATTTTGCATCTGTCTTTGCCAAGGAAGATGCTGTACAGGGAAGGCTGAAAGAGGAGGTAATTCAGTTGCTTGAAGGTTTTTAAATTGAAAGAGTCGGTGATGGATAGTCCACCTGTACTTCAAGTTCCAGGGCTGAATGAGATGCATCCGAAGATATTGAGGGAATTGGGAGTAGAAATTTTGGTGACACTTAGCATAATGTTTCATTCTTAATTTCGGGTTAGTGCCAGAACGCTGGAGAATTGCAAATAGTACACTCTTCTTGAAAGAAAGCTTATAAATATAAGGCCAGCAACTACAGGCAACTATGCCTGGTGGTGGGGAAACTTCTGGAAATGATGATTCGAGACAAAATCAACCTGCACTTGCCCAAGTGTCCATTAATTGAGGAAAGCTAGGACGTATTTGTTAAGGGAAAATAGTGTTTGCCTTGCTGAAAGTTTTTGACATGGTAACAGAGTTGCTGAGGGCAGTGCTGTTGATGTGGTCTACCTAGACTTTCATAAGGCATTTGATACAGTGCCACAACAGACATGTTGAATTGGTGGCATTCAAGGGACAGTAACCATGTGGGTACAAATTTGACTGAGTGACAGGAAACCACGAATAATGGTTGATGGGTGTTTTTTGGATTGGGGGAAGGTTTATAGTGGTGTTCCTTAAGTCAGTGTTAGGACCCCAACATTTCCTGATGTATATGAATTGCCTCAACCTCATGGCGCAAATTCAAAATTTTTGGTTGATACAAAACTATTGTGAATTGTGAGGAGATGGTGTAGAAATTTAAAAGTTTGTGGAATGGGCAGAGAGGTTACAGGTGAAATTTGATACAGATTCATTTTGGGAGGAAAAATATGGATGAATGATACAACATAAAAGGTTACATTTCTAAAAGGGGTGCCGGAGCAGAGGAACCTGGTGTATTTGTGCATAAATCATTGAAGGTGTCAGGACAGGCTGAGAGCAGTTAATGAGGCATTCAGTATCATGGGCTTTATCAATAGGAGCATAAGAGTGCGGAAACAAAGACATTATGTCACACTTTCTCAGAGCATTGCTTTGGCTTCAGCTGGAGTATTGCTTCCAGTTCTGGGCGCTGCAGTTTTAGGAAGGATGTGGAGGTATTGGAGAGACTGCAAAAAAGATTCACGAGAATAGTTCTGGGGCTGAATAACTAAAGTCACATGGATTTGATGGTTGAGAGGAGATTTAATTTGGACAGAGTAGATGGGGAGACGTTTTTCCCCATTAGTGGAAGGAGTGAGAACCAGAGAGCAGATTTTAGTTAATTGGCGAAAGAAGCAATGGCGACATGATAAACTTTTTCAAGCAGCATGTGGTTAGCATCTGGAATGTATCTGAGCATGGTGAGGGCAGGGCCATACGAGGCATTCAAAAGGGTATTGGGTTATTATCTGAAAAGGAAGAATGTGCAGAGTTACGGGGAGAATGCAGGGGAATTGCTCTTTCGGAGAGCCAGAACAGACACAATGGTGTTGTAACTGTTCTGTGACTGATGTAGTAATGGGGAATTCATCGCCTGGAAGGAGGGTGAAAGCCAAACACATTGTAACAGTCAAAAGGAAATTGGATAAATGCATGAAGGAGAAAAAAAATAACAGGGCTTTGAGAAAAGAGCAGATGTGTGGTTTTAGCTGAGTATCAATTAACATTTCCTCACCTTGTTTGGTGTCTTTGTATCTGATGAGCAATCCATTCTAACCCATAGCCTTCAACATCTTTCTTTGCACCCTTTTTATCTAATTGACTATACTGCGATGGTCTTAGCTGTTCTGTACTTTCCTCTCTTTATTTTCCATGGATACTAACACTCAACTTCAATATCCCTTGCATTCTCAGGAGCTAAATGGGGTTTAACTCCTTCCCTCCCTCATTTTCCTCTTTCTCCTCCAGTCTATTGGCCTTTAAAATCTAGCCTTGGTATTTCATCTTTGATGTCTTAAAGATTATTGTCTCTTCCTTGCGCAGTTTGATGTGAAAGATGTTTTTAATGCCATTCAGCTTTGTTGCACACTGCAATTCTCCGGATAATCTTCTATCGTTGTGTCCAAATGATCTCTCGAGCCTTTGGGAGGACCGCACTGTCTTATATAAGGCCTGCGGTATTTTTCAGAATCCCATCATTTGAGGACTGTGCTGCAATGTTAGTGCTGCAATGTTAATTCCTTTGCTCTTGTGGAATGTAGTGATTGAATTATTCTAAATTGATCTCCATATTGGAAACATTTTCATGGCGTCTATAATATGTATGTAATTCAATGTTAGAAGTGACTATAAGACTCTAATTTTGTGCTGGTGTAATAAAAATAACTCCAATCTCTTTATCATTCAAATACTATTATTGCTGTGAAATGCCAACATTTTTACTCTGAGCAATCGGCAATTCTGTGCCATGTGACTGTGACTCTGATCGAGGTGTCGGCTATAATCATAATTGCCAGTCTTGTTTGCCAATTGTTCTGCCCCACAACTGAAAGTCAACTCTTAGTTTCTTTACTTCAGAACGGCCTCAGGCGGAATATCACAAAAAGGTGAGTACCGAGCACCAAAAGGTTGTGATATTGGTTGCATGTGAGCCCTTGTGTAATGTGGAATGTCATTTTGTGTTGCAGTTGGCTTCACTGTAACTGCATCCTTGCAAAATTTGCCCTCCTGTATGTCCATATGTTGCTGAAGGGAATTTTATTTTGTGCATTTGCTTTTTAAAGTTCCTTTTGTTTTACTTTGTTCCACTTCTGTACAGTATAATGTTAAAAAGATAATTGTTCTAAATTACATTACATAGAAGCCCAATAGGTCTATGATTGATTCCACAAGAGCCTTCTCCCATTCCTCTTTATCTTAACCCATTAATATATCCTTCTATTCCTTTCTCCCTTAGTACTTAATCTCGTTTCCCCTGAAATGCATCTGTGCCATTCATCTCCACTCCTCCGTGGTAGCAAATACACATTCTGACTACTCTTGAATAAAGAAGTTTCTTCTGAATACCTTATTGGATTTATCAGTGACTATCTTATTGGCCCAAAGTTTTTTGTCTTCTCACAAGTGGAAATATTTATTCGTCTAAGACCTATGTTCGGATACGCCTGGAAAAGAGGAGTCCCAGCTTGTTCATTGTCCCTGCTAACCTCTCCATTTTGAATCATCTTTTTGTATATCCTTTTTTTCACTTCCTCCATGCACATCTAATATAATAGCAGTGCATAGTCCGTTTGTAATTTGATGCACTGGGAACAAATTTCAAAGCATTTCTCACATTCTGAGTGGCAAGCTTTGATATTTGTATTTTGAAAAGCAAACATGATGATAACAGTGGCTCACCAAATCTGTAAAGCCAAAGGCTGGGAGCCCTTGCTCCACTCTACAAAATTCTGCTTTAAAGAGTCATGACTGCAAATCATTCTCTGTGATGGATACCATCTGTCTCCAAATATCACTGAATAAATGGTCAACAGGGTATTGTCTCCTGTAACACATCACGGGTAGAGACAGCTCTGAGCAGTATTCATTGCAAGACACTGAGGTTCCGATTGCGATGTGGAGCTGGACACTGACTCACCATTTGCTTACGAAGGAAACTACAAAAGTCAGCAGGTGAGTTTGACAGGTATGTGGGCGTGCCCCCCCCCCCCCCCCCCCCCCCCCCCCCCCCACGCCAGTGGCCAGCTCGTCAGCAGAGAATAGTTAACTGTGAGGATGGAATTGGCGTGGATAATTCATTGTGCAGATCTTCATAATCCATTAAATTAAAATATGATTTGGAGCATTGCTATAGAATATTAACATAACTGTTTAAAGTGAAAGTCATTTTGTTTGAAAGATGCATTTCAAGGCACAGATTAATACTTCACGCCGCAACTTTGGGGGATGCAGCAGTCCATCCATGAACACAACCCTCCGTGCTGCTACATGGGCTAGGCTGCTGTGGAGCAGTATTCTCTTTATTCCCATGACATTCTTCCACCAGGAAATTTCCGTAATGAACCAGATTCAAACTCCTGTTAGTGAAAACTGTTTGTGGATAGCAATGCAGCATGACCCTTGCTGCTTTTTCGTCCAACTTCCCTGCCTTCATTTCACCCAGCCATTTTAAACCATTCTTATTTTTCCCTATCCTCTCCTTGAAGTCCTTGCTTGGGTGTGAGTACAAAACCTCGCAAACCTGTTCAATTATAAGTGTACACTTGGCTTGTCAAAAGCTGTGCAACTAAAGAGGCAGCGCAATTACTTTTGGCTTTATCCTCCTTTCACCTGATCCTGTCTGGGGGGGGGGGGGCACTAAATGGTGGTTGGGAACAAGGCTGTTGTGCAGTGTGTCTGCATTATATTGTGCTACCATTGCTGAGGCCAGTGATTTCCAATATTGTGTTTGCCACGAAAGTTACTGTATTTTACTACTTTGGTAATATTCATAGTTTAATATAGTATCTATTTGTTTTCCTGTAACTAACAAAGATTTAACAGACAAAGCCTGCTGCTGATTGCAAGTTCATATATTCCGGAGTCTCTGTACATGCTGCTTTACTTGTGAGAGATTGGCATCTGTCCTGTTCATTTGTTTTTACTGATTTGTAGTTTGAATAAAAGTTGCTGTATTAACTCCTGGACTGGAAACCCATGACAATTCAGTGTGGAGCTGACATGGTAATTGGATAGACTCATCAGATCCATTATTTGGGCTGGTACAGTGGTTAGTACTGCTATCTAACAGTGCCAGAGACCCAGGTTCAGTTGCCGCCTTGGGTGCTTCTCCCCGTGTCTGCGTGGGTTTCCTCCAGGTTCTCTGGTTTCCTCCCACAGTCCAAAGATGTGCAGGTTGAGTGGATTGGCCATACTAAATTGCCCCTTCATGTTCAGGGATGTGTGGGTTAAGTGAGGTTACGGGGTTGCAGGATAGGTTGGGAACCTGGTAAGCTGGTACGGGTGCTCTTTCAGAGGGTCCGTGCAGACTTGATGGGCTGAATGGCCTCCTGCACTGTAGGGATTCTATGATTCAGAGTCTCATTCTATTAGCACAAGAAAAGAAAATGAGACTCTAATATATTGTGTCGGGGCCAGTTTGCTGCCTTGATGATTGAGCATATTCTCGTTGTTTGAGGCCCTTTTTAATATATCACATCTCTAATAGTAAATTTAGCTCATCAGCCTGAGAGATGTTAATGTTAGACAATGGGCAGCCAGGTCTCTGGCTGTTCCGAATGGGGCAGGAGTTGCTGTACCTGAGCAATAATGAGGCTGAGGGGGTGCTCGGATTCTCATAAAGGTAGCAAAGCAGGTGTGAAGAGGTCACTGGAGAAAATTATGTTTTTTAAATAAAAAAAACTTGTTTGAAAATCCAAGGACTCAGCATTTAGTAACAAAGTCCAAGATGGGTGGGTTAGGTGGATTAACCACGCTAAATTGTTCCTTTGTATCCAAAAGATTGGATGGGTTTATGGGGATAGGGCGGGGGCGTGGACCTAGCTACGGTGCTCTTTCAGAGGATCAGTGCCGACTCAGTGGGCCAAAAGACCTTCTGCACTGTTGGGATTCTAGAACTATGATTCATTTTAATCAGTAACCATCCCAACAAGCTGAATCTTCTTGCCTTTGCAGTGGGTTAAATGGAATCATAGTGGGGGTTCGTGCAGCTGTAGACATGCAGTTTGATCTGCCCTTGATTGAAGAATTAACATCAAACCCACTGAACTGAAAATAAATCCATTTTCGCTCTTAAACAAAGATAGGATTGGGCAACCTCAGGAATAGAAATTGGAGGAAGATAGACAGTGGGCTCATTGTTTATGGTGCAGGAGGAGATTTTGGGACCACTGATTTTCTTTGTATATTAATGACCAGAGAGTGTGCAAGGCATTATTTCAAAATTAGCAAATGAGACAACACCTGGAATTGCCATGAATTACAGTGTATAAGTTGAGCTTTGAAGCTTCCAAAAATCTTTCCAAAAACTTGTACTTTGAGTATAAAATATGAACTGCCAGTGTTGTTGCGGAATCCATTTCTGTTCATCTGTCACCGTGCATGGTCTGCTTTGTTTGGGCATGTCTCAAGTGTCCATAACACACCACTAGCAACATGGCCCATATCACCTGCTTGATCCCATGCACTGACCTAAAGGCAAGTATAGCCCTAAACATTATCAGCTGAAAAATCGGTGTTGACTTATGTGCCGAGTATAAACTTAAATATGCATTTTGATGCTGGGAATTGTAGTTATCTTGTATGTCCTGTCGATTGATATGCCACAATCCACTGAGCATGATGGTGATGGGCTTCAACATAGATGGGTGGTCACGAGTGAGAAGGATTTGAATGCAGACAAGTGTGACGTGATTCATTCGTCAGGGAGAATGCGAAGGAAATGTACAGTAATGGAATGGATGCAGGAATGAGGGTGGAGGGGAAGAAGAGAAAGTTGATGTGGGTTATGTCACGAAGCTGTATGAAAGTTTAATACATAGGCAAGACCCTGCACGACAATGACAGAGAAATCAGTCTTCCAGGAGAACAAATGAAGTATGAAGCTGGCTTTAAGTTTCATGTCCTAACATTTCAAACTCACCGAATAAATGAGATGCAGTGTCAGTGAAGAGCTGGCGCGAGAATGAAAGAAAAAAGCCACTGTAAAGAAGATGCCCAAGACCAAATGCACCATGAGAACAGGGACCAATCACTGCCCTGATCTTGACAAGCGTGCAAATGATCCTCATTGTCAGAATGGATTCCTCATCACCAAAATGCAATGTGTATTTAAATGGACGAAATCAAGACATCAGCCCAGCAGCGATTTCCGAGCTGGCTGCTGTAGCCTTTTTACGGAGTGAAAATGTGTAGTTTGCGGCAGAAATGAAGATCCATTGGAGACTACCAACAGAGCTTCATGCCAAAATAACCAGTTTCCAGTGATTCATCAGACAGTGGCAAAAATACCCATTCTGCCACAATTAGCATGGATGAATCCCCCATGAATTTATCTGCCCAGCAACCGAATTGTGGAGAGGAAAAGTTTGAAAACCACAGGACATGGGAAGACCAGATTCATGGTACTTCTAATCTGCCTGGCTGATAACTATGGTAATTTTTAAACCTAAAACCATGCTGATAATCGCAAGTTCCCTGCTGGAGGTTCAGTGCCTGATCATGACAACAGCTTGATGGATGGGGATGGATCGAAGTTACGGATCAATGATGTGTAAATAGGTGTCCTGGTGGCCTATGTAATGAATGCAGCTTATTCGTGTAGGACATGTTCAGACCCCATAATCACCAATGAAATCAATAATAATAATCACTTAAATCAAGAGGTACTTGTGAAGGAATAACACCCACAGTTACACCAAGCTGGGGGCTAACGTCCTTATTTCAACATTTTGGATGTGTGCCTCAACAAGCCAATCGAGGATCATGGCCGTACCAAATCAAATAGATGGATGGTTGATGGAGGAAAGAACTTTATAAAGATTGGAAATGTGTCGCTTGCTGCTTTGTGATTTTTGTCATCAGACAGTAGTAATGCACAAACGGTCATCGGATCAATCAAAATGCAGAATATTCAATTCAATGGTTGGAGAGGAAGATGATTTGTTGAGGGGGAGGACTCTGACACTGAAAGCATCACATCATATTGAGTGGGATCCTCACAATGGTTCCATAGCCAAAGTGACTCAATGAATTTGATGAACTCTTTGTCGGGTGCCGGAGACTAGCTTAGTGGATTCTAAAAAGTTTTCATTTATGATTAAAGTGTCTTTGTGCAATTAATGTATTCACTGAACTGTGCCATATTAATACAAGTACCTGGTGTTTTTTCACATTTCATATTTGGTGACCACTCACGCCAGTGGTTCATGTTTTATACTTTATTTTTGGAAGTTTCAATGGCTAACTTGGAAACTACCATCTACAGAAGTTATCTGAATAGATGTTGGACTAAAGGGATAGGGTGGGGGTAGCAGAGCTCTTGCAGAAAACCAACATGGACACCACCTTTGCGCTGTACCTGTTCGACAAAATGGCCATTAAACCTGGGAAACATGGCTGTTGGCAATTGACCCATCCAACCCCTTGCACCTTTCTCCAAAACACAGCTAATCGTAATATCTATCTCTGACATTCCCCTAATAATGTTGATGTTGTGTATAAGAGCTTTCAAAAGCTATTGTTAGCAAAATTGAAGCTGATGAGATAAAAAGGACAGTAGTAACATGGATACAAAGTTAGTTAAAGGATGGCATATGACTTTTGTTGGACTGGAGGGAGTTTGAGTTGAAGTTAAGCTCCTCAAGGTTCCATGCTCCTGTTTTTGATACAATTAATGACTTTGATCTCGGGGTGCAAAGCGCAATTGCAATTTCCAGAAGATTTGGAAATATAATAAAATGTAAGGAAGATGATCGACTTCATGTGGATGTAAACAGCTGGTGGAATGCATGGAAACATGACTGATGAAATTCAAGTATGAAATGATATATTTTGGGAGGAAGAATGAGTAGAGACAGAAGTGCCAAAATAGACATATCTGGGAGTAATTGTGCACTATCTTTGAAGGTGACTAATGATTAATAAAACAGTTGAAGCAAATGGGACCCTGGTTTGAGGCATAGAGAAAGGAAGCCTGTGGAAAGTATGCTAAATAATAAACATCAAGAACACTAGTTTGGCGTTATTTTTAATACTGTGTCCCATTCTTTTGTCTACTATGTACGTACTGTGTACGTTCCCTCGGCCGCAGAAAAATACTTTTTCACTGTACTTCGGTACATGTGACAATAATTCAAATCCAATCAAAAAATCAAATCAAATTCTGGACACCAAACTTGAGAAAGAACTTAAAAGGCTTGGGAGAGGGTGTGGACAAGATTTGCTAGAATGGTTGAAGGATTACAGATTCCTGGATAGACTGCAGAAATTGAGATTATTCCCCTTTAGACCAATGAGAGTTGCGAGGAGAGGCGATCGAGATGTTTAAAATCAATGTTGGGTTTAGATAGAGTTAGTAATTCAAACTGTTTTCAAGGGCTGAATGGTCAATAACCAGAGACACAAATTCAAGGTGACAAACCAGAGGTGATAATGAGGAAAATCTTTTCTATGCAATGAGTAGTTTCCGATTCAGTAGCAGTTTCCAAAAGACCGTTGGATAAATACGTGGAGAAAAAATTGTAATGATTGGTGGAAAGGGCAGGAGAGTGGGAGCAGCTGGGTTGTGGTTGGAAATGCTGATAGACTCAATGGCTGTCTGCTGTGCTGTATTATTCTATGATTCTGTTTGTGTTATCTGTTGTACACGGATGCTTTCCTTGTCAGCTTACCCTGCCTATTCCTGCTTGCTGTTGACATTTAAATCAAGTCTTACCCCCTTTGATCTTGGCCCTGATTGCTGCTGTTAATTTTTAAGACTCTGCTCGTTGTATGCCTCCTGCTCGGATATTAAATAGCTGTATATTGTGCGCCACTGGCTGCCTGAACTGACTTGTGGGAGACGGAGAAAATGCGGGGTAGCTGGTTTCTGAGATATTCCTGTGAAATTGATTGCCGGTGCTGTGATGTTAAAGGGGACACTAATTGGAGAGGATGAACAGCGTTTTTGTCAACAATTTGAAGAGATATATAAAGTTGTACCAGCTGAGTTGGATGGCTCAGCTGAACCAACAGCTGGCAGCAAGTCTCACTGCTGATCACACAAAGTTGTTCATTCACCACTCTGCTACAATACCCATGTTCTGTTTCTTTCCTCCTTCAGCCAGATGAACACCCATCGGAAAATATTACATCTCCCCAGAACTGGGATACCGTGAGCAACTTCCCAGCAGACAGTAGTTCCTATGAGCTGCTGACTGCAATAGGTAATGTTTGCACATGTGTATAAATTGCCGTTGCCTTTTTTTTTAAATTGAGCATGTGATTTAGGTTTTAGTTTTAATCCAGCTCTGCTCTATTTGTGTGGTGTATATGTGTATGCATTATCCAACCCGAAAGTGGATTTATGTACTCCAGCTATCGCATGGCAATTATGAACAATGAAATATATCCCAACACAGTGACACCAAATGAGACGTTAATGAAGTGGGCCCCACCTATCAAAAAATGGATATGAAGATTGGAACGCTCAAGTCTACCTTTCCTTCCTTGCCTCCTGCAGCTATCTCTAAACTATCATACTGCTTGCCTGATATTGAGTACTGGATCAGTAGAACTTTGCTCTGTCTTTGATCCCTGCTGTAAACACTGTACTTTAAGTCATGCCTCCAATTTTCTTCCTGGCAACTTTCTGAGGATGAACCAGGCTGTTCACAACCTTGGTATGTGGTCCTGAAATTAGTTTCCTACCACATATTTGCACCATTTGAAAATACTTTGTATTTCCACCTTCACAACATAAGACTTGGGAGTAGGCCATTCAGCCCTTTTTTGAGCCTCCTCCACCATTCAGTAAGATAATGGCTGATCTGATTGTGTATCAATTCCACTTTGTCACCTGTTTCTCCCCCTCTTTCTCTCTTTTCCTCCCCCCCCCCCCCCCCCCCCCCCCCCAAAAAAAAAAACCCTGATCCTCTTGTCTATCAGGAAGCTGTCTAACCCGGCCTTGAGTAAGTTCAATGAGCCTCCGCTGCTTCTGGGAAGAGAATTCCACAGACTAATGACCCTTTGAGAGAGAAAAAGGGGCCTCATTCTTAAACTGTGTCCTCTAGTTCTAGTCTGTCCCGCAAGTGAAAACATCCTCCAAATATCTACCTTATCAATTCCCCTCAAGATCGTGTTTCAATAAGAACACCTCTCATTCTTCTTAACTCCATTGCTAGCCTCTTGAGCATTCCTAATTTTAATTGCTCCTTTAGCAGCCATGCTCCATGGGCCCGAAGCTCTGAAATTCTCTCCCTAAATCTCCAATTCTCTTCCCTCCTTTGATATTCCTTAAAACCTACTCATTGGCTGATATATGTTTTTGTTTGTAATCTTCCCCAATACCTATGTGTCAGTGTCAAATGATAATGTACAATTCTAGAAATATAAATTGTTGTAGTTAATGTTGATTTCTTGTTTAAGGGTGAGATGAGGAGGGGTAGGAGGAGACCTATATCAAGTATAAACACTGACAGAGCCGAATTGGACCAAATGGTCCGTTTCTGTGCCACAAAGTCTGTATAAATCTATGTAATGCAATATCTTTCAGCATAAAACTCCAGCGAAATAAAGGAATAGTGGCAAATTAAGCTGGTATGTGACTTAGAGCGAGATGGTCCCACAACATTGCAGGTCTTGCCCTTTTTGGTGATAAGAGGTCACAGGAGAGGAATGGCACATGCAGCTACTGATACTGACTAATCTAGACTTGAGATTCAGTAAAGCCCTGCACCATGAAACTAGCAACTTCCAGAACAGCTAAACCATGGTGAAAATCTCAAGCCCCCAATAGTTTAACGGGTTCAGTGGCACAGTGGTTAGCATTGCTGCCTCTCATCTCCAGCAACCCCTGGTTCAATTAGGGCCTCGGGTCACTGTCTGTGTGGAGTTTGCACTTTCTCCCCGTGTCTGCGTGGGTTTCCTCCGAGTTATCTGGTTTTCTCCCACAGTCCAAAGCAGTGCAGGTTCGGTGGATTGGGGTTAGGTGGATTTACTGGGTTACAGGGTTTGGGTGGAGGCGTGGGCTTAAATAGGGTACTCTTTTTAAGGGCCGTTGCAGACCCGATGGGCCAAATGGCCTCCTTCTACACTGTAGGGATTTTATGATTGCATAGAGTATCTCTGTCCAACCACAGACCCTCTGGTTGGGTTTGCCTCCTGTGGGTCAGTGATGTCACCTCCTTGGATTGTTCTGGGACTAATTGACAGCAGACAATGTATTGAACTGAGCCCAGGGCAGCACTGTGGTGCAGTGGTTCGCACAGCTGTCTCATGGCGCCGAGGATCCACGATCGGTCCCGGGTCACTGTCCATGTGGAGTTTGCACAATTTTCCCCGTGTCTGCGTAGGTCTCAGCACCACAACCCAAACAGATGTGCAGGGTAGGTGGATAGGCCCCGCTAACTTGCCCATTAATTGGAAAAAATAATTGGGTGCTCCAAATTTATTACAGAAAAAGAACTGAGCCTGACTTGGTCTAGTCGGTGACATTGTCTGGTAATTAAGTTGCCAGAATCTTGTCTTCAAAAGAGAACTGAAAGAATTCAGTGTGAACTCTTAAGAAATGTTTATGGGCTCTTGTGATGCCATTACTGGAGGTGGTGGTATTGCGAAATTGTCGCTAGTAATCCAGAGACCCAGGTTGAATCATGCCATGGCAGATAGTAAAATTTTAATTCCAGATTTTTATGGAATCCAAAGACTAAATGTTGACCATGAAACCCTTGTTGATGGTCACAAAAGTCCATCTGGTTCGCTAATGTCCTTTAGGGAAGGAAATTTACGATCCTTATCTGGTCTGACCTACCTACATGTGACTGAAATGGCCCAGCCAGTGATGCCTAAATCCCATGAATTAATTTTTCCCAGCTGCGATCCTAGAATTCTGCTCCCAGTCAGTGACAACTTGGAGAGGCAGAGCCAATGCTGGGGAATCAAAACATTTATAAAATCGATATGCTGCTGCCAAATATTTTACTTAGGATAAATCGGAGCATTTTGAACAAAAGATACTTTTTAATTGTTCTCCTTCCCTCCTGGTTGAAATTGGTGATACAAAGAACAATGCAGCACAGGAACAGGCCCGTCGGCCCTCCAAGCCTGTACCCGTATGGTACCAACCTTTGCTAAAACCCTCAGCACTTCCTTGTGCCGTATCCCTCTATGCCCATCCTATCCATGTGTTTGTCAAGATGCCTTTCGAACGCCGATAATTTATCTGCTTCCACAACCTCCCCAGGCAACGCGTTCCAGGCACTCACCACCCTCTGCGTAAAAAAACTGCCTCGCACATCTCCTCTGAACTTTGCCGCACGGACCTTAAACCTATGCCCCCTGGTGACTGACCCCTCCATCCTGGGGAAGAGTGCCTGTCCATCCACTCTTTTCATACCCCTCATCTTGTAGTCCTCTATCAGGTCACCCCTCAACCACCTTCTTTCTAATGAAAACAGTCCGAGTCTATTCAGCCTCTCCACATAGCTGATGAAGTTTTTTTGAATCATGGCAGAAGCAGAAGTTTCAGCACAACAGTGTGAGACACACTGGGCCAACCCATCATCTCACCACCTCAACATATTGCAAAAAAGGTTCCCTTTCAGTCTGCAGTCTTGGGGATGGCATGGTGGCACAGTGGTTAGCACTGCTGCCTCACAGCACCAGGGACCTGGGATCAATTCTGGCTTTGGGGGACTTTCTGTGCAGAGTTTGCCCTTTCTCCCCGTGTCTGCGTGGATTTCCTCTGGATGCACTAGTTTCCTCCCACAGTTCAAAGATGTGCAGGTTATGGGGTTATAGGGATTAGAGAGAGTGAGCCTGGTTGGGTGCTCTTGCAGACTCTATAGGCCTGTGGTAAAATGGCCAACGGCCTGAATCTGAGGCCCAACATAAAAATGGACACTTTAAATTTTAACCACAGTCCAAGCCACAGACATTCCGGCTAGGAAGTCAAACAACCAAACTCGAATACCCTGGACAGACACACAGCCGGGGCAAGTCTGGGCTTGTCCTGTAAACAGGAGATCGGCAGATAATGGACCCCATTCAAATGGATCAATTGTTGTTGTTGCCAAGATGAAGCCAGACTTTCTGACACCCAGAATTCCTGCCGTTACCTTTTATGGGATATGGTTACATGTGGACAATGCACCTGAGGATGGGCCCCTGAAGGGAATTCCTGGTGTCCTGCAAAGTTTCAGTCGGCGACTCCATTGGGTGTTGAGATCCTCGCCCAGCGCCATCATTGGCTGAGGGCCAGAGAAACTTCTGGAAGGGTGTGAAGTGGGATATAAGAAGACGACACCCAGGGACCCTCCTCTGTGCAGAGGCATTGGGGAGACTAGGCGGCGGACCAGAGAACGGATGGAAGAGGTGTGAGACCCACTTTCACGGACGAGGACCCTGGACCCACAGCTCGATCAAATTCATGACAGCCTTGGGCAGATTATATTTGGGAAAATAACTGTTTTGTTGTGTTTGTGTACAAATTTGGGTGGATTCGTTAACCTCTGTTTGTCCTTTGTTCATCTCGCAAATAAAGGCACCTGGGTAAAACATTTTACTAATAAAATGGCCAAAGTGTCTGATAGACAACAAGCTAAATGGCCTCCTTCAATACTATAGGAATTCTATAGTTCTATGGTACGTAAAAGATTAAATGGAATTTGGACATCAAACTGTGATCTTGGAAATGTGTGCAAATCCTTTCAACCCCACAATTACTAAATGTAAGGTTCCCTTAACTTGGGAGATATATCAACATTCTTTCACTGTCACTGGGCTGAAATCCCACAACTCCCGACCTAACATCACTGAAGGTGTGTCCCCAGCACATAGACTGCAAACAGTTCAAGAAGGCAGCTCCCCTTCCCAAGGACATTTCTGGATGGACAATAAATGCTGACCTTTTCTACAGCACCCAAATTAACAGTTGGGACGCGGAGGCCCTCACTTTTGCAGAATTGTGAGTGAATCAGAAGGTGCAGAAATAGGAGCTGCTGAAAGTACTGCAAAAAAAAAAAAAAAAAAAACATTTTGGAAGGTACAGCAACTCAGTCATGTTGGATAATCCAGTTTGTCACATTGCAACCCCTAAAAGTGCTTCAGTCAATGAATTGTTTATTTGTAGACTGTCAGCTGTCCTTCACCAGGAACTTGCTGTACTTTGAGTTGGGGGCTTCCTGATACACTTGTAATTCCATGTCAGTAAATACTGTTATAACATGCGTTCTGGGGTCACAGCCACAGATATTTTCTCAAAAACTCTCCCACAAGATGGCGCCGGAGCATGGCGACTCTGCGAACTCTCCCAAACAGATCCTCTTTTTACATCTCTTATAATGGTGCTAATCTTTTACCTTGTGTTGCCCTATTATGTATTTTATTTTAATTTTATTTTCTGATGATCTGTTTGAGCTGCTCGCAGAACATTACTTTTCACTGTACCTCGGTACACGTGACAATAAACAAATCCAATCCAAATGGAGAAACAGTACTTTCAATCCATGTGGGAAGATGCACCCTTTGATTTCTTGGTGGTAATAGGCTGTGCACAACTAAATGGGGGAATAAAAACTGTCCCAGGTGACGCTGAGATAGCCAATCTCATGGGAGCAGCTGTTGGGCCAAAAAGAAGCAAAACAACTGAAAACCTGCTGTGCAATACATAGAAAACAGGAATGTACAGAGAACAAATATAACATTAAACCCTGCAGCAGCGGACAAAATTAACCAATAGACTGACCAAGGACCCAAGTATAAATTTATAAACTTATGACCGTGTGAGATGTGTAAAATCAATAATCTGACCAAATTAATTGTAGCAGACTCTGGAATATAGAACGAAATGACCAACTGTTCAGTCTGCAAAATAAAATCAAACTGATTTGTGCACTAAATTATCCTCATTACCAATTACCACAAACCTCAGAACTGAGAGTCAAACATTGATGAACCCTCCCTCACTTTATTACCTGCACCTGGTCATCACTAAAAAGAGACCAAATCTTTTGGTAATTGTGCTGTCAACAAGGAACAGTTTTAAAAGAATTGAGGAAAGATTTAAATATTTATAAAGCATTTCACGATGTCAGTGAGCAGTGCCTGCAAGTACTTCACATACATGCAGTTACTTGGGAGAGAGTTACACCGGCATCTTGCCAACCATTTTGATTGCAGCAATATCCAACAAACAACATTTGAGGTGAAAGATAATCTAACTTCCATGTTTGGAGGAGGAATCTTTGTTCGGACACTGGGAAAGCTCCCTACTCCTCAAATAATGACGTGTGATTGTTAATGTCTGCTGGAGCAGGCAGATTAAGCCATATTGTAATTATCTCTGTTAGAGGGCAGCACCGCTTGACAGTGCAGCACTCTTCCCACAATACTCGCGTTTTAGCCTAGGTTATTCCATCAAGTTCTAGAATGACCTTGGATCCATGTCCTTCCAACTCTGTTTCTGAGAGAGAGATCAACTGACGCAGAGTCAGCCAAAGAAACGGAACAAAAATTCCCCAACAGAAATACTATCCACCTGTGGACCATCTCCCAAAGGATGTACCATTTGTATGGGAAAGAATGAGTAGAATACTATTGAATTCAGTAAATGTAGCTGTAAACTCAGTATTGAACTGGTCTGCTTTCCCCCCCAGAATGAAATGATTGTCTTTTGTGCACAGGTAAAGGATTTAATGACATTATGACTGTGACCTTGGGAAGGTACAAACGGACTGGCCAGCAGATGGCTGTTCGAAGAATTAACTTGGACTACTGCACCAATGAGATGTTTTCTTTATTACAGGTAATCCCTTGTGTTAGTAAAGTATGGGAGTTGGGTGTCAGTAGAGGAAGCATGTGCCTTGTGTTTTTAGATTTAAAAGAGCCCTTAGTGATATTTTAAATGAATAAATTTTCAGGTAAGTATTTGAAACCAGTTATGATCATGCTAAAAGGTTCCTTTATTTCATTTGATGTGACTGATGACATGAGGACGGTCTGACATTGTAATGTGTTTCTATTCTGAATGAAGAGCTGTGACTTCAAAGAACATAGCTATCCCTGGGCTAGATTGGACCCTGGGGCCAGATTTCTTGAGTCTACTTGTTAGTGGCTTATAAGAAATGCTTGAATTGATCGGTGCCATCTATAGAAGATTTGAAATCCATGATGGAACAGAAGTCTGTTACAATCCTGATATAGAGAATTGCCTTTGTAAATTTTACGGGATTATTAAAGCAGTTGAATCTGTTTTATTGGAAAATAGGTGATTTTGGGAAGAGTGAATTGAAGATTTTAACATTATAAGGAGACTTGACAAAATTGACCCATACATTGCTCCCCATAATAAAGGGAACCCATAGAATCATTACAGTGCAGAAGGAAGCAACTCAGCCTATTGACTCTGCACCAACCCTCTGAAAGAGCACCCTCCCTAGGCCCACTGTCCTGTCCTATCCCCATAACCCCAGCTAACCTTTGTACATTTAGGTGGCAATTTAGCATGGCCAATCCACCTAACTGAACATCTTTGGACTGTGGGGGGAAGCCAGAGCACCCGGAAGAAACCCACACAGACACTGGGAGAAAGTGCAGACAGTCACCCAAGTCTGGAATCCTATTGTAGTTATTTACCCTCTGCATCTGTTTTGTTTTGAATGCTACGTGCGTTTAGATACAGAGCCTTTAGTTTTATCCTTGTATTCCTTTTACAACCTCTAGTCTCGACTGTTGATTTACTCCTATCACAGTCTCTTTTTCATTTCCTGTAATAATACTCTTTTATCTTGTCTCTACTCTTTGATTGATCACACCTTCCCAAATTTAATCCCTTGCCCTCACTATTTAGTTTAAAACCCTCTCTGCCTCCATATGTGGCTTGCAAGAACACCAACCCCAGCATGGTTTAGGTGGTCCCAGTGGTACAGCCCCCACTTTCCCCAGTACTGGTGCCAGCGCCCCTTGAACCAGAAACCACTTCTCCCACACCAGTCGTTCAGCCACACATTCATCTCTCATCTGATTTGTCCTATATCATATGATGTGGAAATGCCGGCGTTGGACTGGGGTGAGCACAGTACGAAGTCTTACAACACCAGGTTAAAGTCCAACAGGTTTGTTTCGATGTCACTAGCTTTCGGAGCGCTGTTCCTTCCTCAGGTGAATGAAGAGGTATGTTCCAGAAACACATATATAGACAAATTCAAAGATGCCAAACAATGCTTGGAATGCGACCATTAGCAGGTGATTAAATCTTTACAGATCCAGAGATGGGGTAACCTCAGGTTAAAGAGGTGTGAATTGTTTCAAGCCAGGACAGTTGGTAGGATTTCGCAGGCCAGATGGTGGGGGATGAATGTAATGCGACATGAATCCCAGGTCCCGGTTGAGGCCGCACTCATGTGTGCGGAACTTGGCTATAAGTTTCTGCTCGGCGATTCTGCGTTGTCGCGCGTCCTGAAGGTCGCCTTGGAGAACGCTTACCCGGAGATCAGAGGCTGAATGCCCTTGACTGCTGAAGTGTTCCCGACTGGAAGGGAACATTTCTGCCTGGTGATTGTTGCGCGATGGCCGTTCATTCGTTGTCGCAGCGTCTGCATGGTCTCGCCAATGTACCACGCTTCGGGACATCCTTTCCTGCAGCGTATGAGGTAGACAACGTTGGCCGAGTCGCACGAGTACGTACCGCGTACCTGGTGGGTGGTGTTCTCACGTGTAATAGTGGTATCCATGTCAATGATCTGGCACGTCTTGCAGAGATTGCCATGGCAGGGTTGTGTGGTGTCGTGGTCACTGTTCTGAAGACTGGGTAGTTTGCTGCAAACAATGGTTCGTTTGAGGTTGCGCGGTTGTTTGAAGGCAAGTAGTGGGGGTGTGGGAATGACCTTGGCAAGATGTGCATCGTCATCAATGACGTGTTGAAGGCTGTGAAGAAGATGACGTTTCTCCGCTCCGGGGAAGTACTGGACGACGAAGGGTATTCTGTCGGTTGTGTCCCATGTTTGTCTTCTGAGGAGGTCGGTGCGGTTTTTCGCTGTGGCACGTTGGAACTGTCGATCGATGAGTCGAGTGCCATATCCCGTTCGTACGAGGGCATCTTTCAACGTCTGTAGATGTTTGTTACGCTCCTCCTCGTCTGAGCAGATCCTGTGTATACGGAGCGCTTGTTCATAGGGAATGGCTTCTTTAATGTGTTTAGGGTGGAAGCTGGAGAAGTGGAGCATCATGAGGTTATCCGTGGGTTTGCGGTAAAGCGAAGTGCTGAGGTGACCATCCTTGATGGAGACGAGTGTGTCCAAGAATGCAACTGATTTTGGAGAGTAGTCCATGGTGAGTCTGATGGTTGGATGGAACTTATTAATGTCATCGTGTAGTCGTTTCAGTGATTCTTCGCCGTGGCAAGACGTGCCAGATCATTGACATGGATACCACTATTACACGTGAGAACACCACCCACCAGGTACGCGGTACGTACTCGTGCGACTCGGCCAACGTTGTCTACCTCATACGCTGCAGAAAAGGATGTCCCGAAGCGTGGTACATTGGCGAGACCATGCAGACGCTGCGACAACGAATGAACGGACATCGCGCAACAATCACCAGGCAGGAATGTTCCCTTCCAGTCGGGGAACACTTCAGCAGTCAAGGGCATTCAGCCTCTGATCTCCGGGTAAGCGTTCTCCAAGGCGGCCTTCAGGACGCGCAACAACGCAGAATCGCCGAGCAGAAACTTATAGCCAAGTTCCGCACACATGAGTGCGGCCTCAACCGGGACCTGGGATTCATGTCACATAACATTCATCCCCCACCATCTGGCCTGCGAAATCCTACCAACTGTCCTGGCTTGATGTCATTCACACCTCTTTAACCTGAGGTTACCCCATCTCTGGATCTGTAAAGATTTAATCACCTGCTAATGGTCGCATTCCAAGCATTGTTTGGCAGCTTTGAATTTGTCTATATATGTGTTTCTGGATCAGACCTCTTCATTCACCTGAGGAAGGAGCAGCGCTCCGAAAGCTAGTGACATCGAAACAAACCTGTTGGACTTTAACCTGGTGTTGTAAGACTTCGTACTATATCATATGGTTCAGGTAATAATCCATAGATTAATAATTAATCATCTTTATTGTCACAAGTAGGTTTACATTGCAATGGAGTTACTGTGAAAAGTGTGATTTTGACCTTTTGTCCCACTGCAAGTTCCTCTCCAGCCATGAGCAGGTGGCAGAACCCTGGCACTGAGCAGGTCGCCTGGACTTGCACTCTCTACTGCAGAGAACAGTGTCAATCCCTCTGACTATACTCTGGCCGACTACCACAACATTTTCTTTATGCTCCCCCCTGAAGAAATGCTTCCTGTACATCAGTGCCTTGGTTAGTCAGCTTATCCACCCTGCAGCCCCTACTCTCATCCAAGCAAGCTGAAAATACCTCAAACCTGTTGGATGATTGAATGAACAGTACAGCACAGGAACAGGCCCTTTGGCCCTACATGCCTGCGCCGATCATTTCATAGAATTTACAGTGCAGAAGGAGGCCATTTGGCCCATCGAGTCCACACTGGCTCTTGGAAAGAGCACCCTACCCAAGCCCACACCTCCACCCTATCCCCATAACCCAGTAACCCCACCCAACACTAAGGGCAATTTATCATGGCCAATCCACCTAACCTGCACACCTTTGGACTGTGGGAGGAAACCGGACCACCCGGAGGAAACCCACGCAGACACGGGGAGAATGTGTAGACTCCGCACAGACAGTGACCCAAGCCAGGAATCGAACCTGGGACACTGGAGCTGTGAAGCAATTGTGCTAACCACTATGCTACCGTGCTGCCTGTCTAAACTAAAACCTTCACTTCCGAGGTCCTATCCCTCTATTCCCACCTTACTCATGAACGATGCATCTTAAACTCTGCCATCGGGGTCCCAGGTTCGATTCCGGCTTGGGTCGCTGTCTGTGCGGAGTCTGCGCGTCCTACCCGTGTCTGCGTGGGTTTCCTCCGGGTGCTTCGGTTTCCTCCCGCGGTCCAGGGATGTGCAGGTTGGGTGGATTGGCCATGATAAGTTGCCCTTAGTGTCCAAAATTGCCCTTCGTGTTGGGTGGAGGTGTTGACTTTGGGTAGGGTGCTCTTTCCAGGAGCCGGTGCAGACTCAATGGGCCGAATGGCCTCCTTCTGCACTGTAAATTCAATGATTAATCTAGGAAAAAGGTTCGGCACAACATCGTGGGCCGAAGGGCCTGTTCTGTGCTGTATTTTTCTATGTTCTATGTATCTGCTTCCACCACCTCCCTCGTAGGGCGTTCCTTTTGAAAATCGCAATTCCATCTGCTTCCACCGTACCCTTAGGCAGTGAATTCCAGATCCTAAACACTCTGTCCATTTAAAAAGTATTTTTTCGTGTCACCTTTGGTTCTTTTGCCTTAAATTTACCTAAAATCGATCTCCACCTTTTCAACAACACGAACACCTTCTCCCCATCAGCTATGTCAAGATCCTTCTGTCATTGAACAATGCAAACCCACCCTTTTTCCAATTATGTTACTGTCTAATCTCCCATGGATTTGCAGACTAGAATTCACAACCAATTCTTCAGATTAAGCAGGCTTAGGAATTGGAGATAAATGGACCAAGGCCGACATAACTCAACCTTTATTTTAGAGTCAGACAGTTTTTATTTAAAAGCACTCTTTTTATGAATTTTCAATTTGAAAATTGACGTCCCAATTTTTTCCCAAAGAATTTTGAGAACTAAACAGAAAATGCGAGAACTTGAAGACAAAAACCTCGACAGCTGACCGAACTGGGCTGGTGCATATTGGCCAATTAGGTGCACTGCACCTGCTCGGAGTGCAATCCAAATTCAGCCTGAAAGTCACAGCTCTGGGCAAAGTACCAACTGTGAGGCTGGGGCCTTTTTATAAAGATAAATAAAAGGCAATTCAATGAACAAATGGAATTGTGAAATATGTTTCATTTTTGTTTTGTGTTTGCAGTCTTATTTTTAACATCACCAATTTCAATTGCTGAAGAAAAATGGCACTTCAAAAACATTGTCTGCAAATTATTTTGAGAATTGTAGTAATGCAGTGACTGGTTTCACTCCCAGGTGTCCATATTAGGTAATGGGTCTAGTTATATTTGCTCACCAGTCTCTTTCTGAAGTTTGTCAACCTGAGCAGTATCTCGGCATGAGACAAATGGTTTGCTTTAAGAATATGTCAGTGTAAGAGGAACTGGAAGAGAAAAGTACAATCTCCACACCAGCTTGTTTAAATATGATATTGCTGATGAATCTGATTTGGATGTTTGGTTTCTGGATAGTGTAACCTTTCCTGCATTTGGTCCCCTGAAAGCTGTGAAGGCTGGGTCGTTGACTTTATTGAAGGCAGAGTTAGATAGATTGTGATAGACAAGGGAATCGAGGGTTAATTGGGGTGGGGGAGAGAGGAAAGTAAAGTTGAGACTGCAGCCAAATCAACCATGATCCTGCCCAATGGCGGAGCAGGCTCCAAGGTCCTGAAACTTACCTTCCTATGTTCCAGGACCAATAAAGTTAACCCCAGTGTCCTGACCAATATCTTGCTCTCAACCTGCATAACCATAACAGTTTATCTGGATATTACACTACTGTTTAAGGGATCTTGCTGTGCATACTGCTGTGTTTTTGACATTACAATAGTAACAGGAGCTGTTGAGCACAGGGCTAAATTGCTGGCTTTGAAAGCAGACCAAGGCAGGCCAGCAGCACGTTTCAATTCCCGTAACAGCCTCCCCGAACAGGCGCCGGAATGTGGTGACTAGGGGCTTTTCACAGTAACTTCATTTGAAGCCTACTTGTGACAATAAGCGATTTTCATTTCATTTCAACTCCTCTTCAAAAATACTTAATTATCTGTAAGGAGCTTTGGGGGGGTCCGTGAAAGGATGTTTAGCAATGCAAGGCTTTTCCTTTCTGGCGCAGGCTGCTGGGTAGAAGCAGATCCTAGAACCCTGATTAATTGTTTTCTCTTCTCTCCTCCTTCCACAGGTTCTGAGAACTTGTCTCACAGAGCAGGCCTCAATGTTTTTAGGTCTGTAAAGCAGTGCACCCTAGTCCAATAGGGCGATGTGCAAGAAGCTGTCTAGGTGCAGTTGCACTAATGTCAGACTGATGCAGTCAGTACGGTATTTGTGGCAGTAGAATGAGCTCTTATACCAACAGGTGGCGATATTGAGATTCCATACTAAACATGGCAGAGAGACATTGGCTGTGGGGAATAAAGATCACCAGGAGCATGTATTCAAAGATCAAAAGATCAATCATAGAAACATTTTGCTGTTTGCACCCACCCACCATCTATCAAAAAAACTCTTGCCTTAAAAAATGTAATGACCCAATCACCATTGCCTTCTGGAGAAGAGTTTCGCAGACTAACGAGCCTGGGGGAAAACAATTAAACTAATCTTTGTCTTGAAAACGAGACCACTTATTCCTAAATTGCATCTCCCACTTCTCAGAATCTTACATGTTTCAATCAGATCACCTCTCGTTTCTCTAAATTCCAATGGATATAGGCCCAACCTGTTCAACCGTTTTTCAGAAGCTAAACCCCTCATCCCAGGAATGAGTTGAGCAAACCTTCTCTGAACTGCTATTGATGCCATTATGTAAGGAAACCAAAATTGTGCATAATAATCTACATGTGGTCCCACCAAGATTGTGTACAGCTGCAGTAAAACATGAATAGGTTGGGCATAGAGGGATATGGTCACCGGAAGGGTAGAAGGCTTTAGTTCCATTGGGCAGCATGGTTGGTACGGGCTTCGGAGGGCCGACGGGCCCTTTGCTGTGCTATAGTTTTATTTGTTCTTATCCCTGCTTTCATATTCCTTCCCCCGACAATAAAGGCTGACATTCCATTTGCCTCCCTAATTACTTGCTGTACCTGCATTCTATTAGTGATTCGTGTACCAGACACCTAAATCCCTCTCTCTGAGTTTTGTAATCTCACACCAATTAATAGTATACTCTTCTATTCTTCCTGTAAAAGTGGACAAGTTCACATTTTCCCATATTAAACTCCCATCTGCCAAATTTTTGCCCATTCACTATATCACTTCACAGACTCTCCTCTTGGCAATTTACTTTCTGACTTCTCTTGGTGCCGTTGGCAAATTTAGCTGCCGTACATTCCGTCCCTTCATCCAAGTCATTAAAAAGACCGTAAGTAGTTATGGCCTTGGCACTGATCCCTGTGGCACTCCACTAGTTACAACCCCCAAAAAAAACCTACTTATCCCTACTTGCTGCTTCCTGTTAGTTGACCAATCCCTTATCCATGCTAAGATGTTACCCCCTGCACCATGGAATCTTGCCTTTAATGTGACACCTTGTCTAATGCCTTCTGGAAATCCAAGGACAACGTATCTACAAGTTCCTCTTTAACCACCTTGCTTATTACTTCCTCAAAAAATTCTAATAAATTGGGTGAACACAATTTCCTTTCACAAAGCCATGTTGACTTTGCCTGATCAAACTATGATTTTCTAAGTATCCTGCTATAACCGCCTGAGTATTGGACTTTAGCAACTTCCCAATAACTTAACTTGTTTGGGGAAACGTTACTGGAAACTTTCCACCTAGACCCATCTAGCATCACACTGCATGAATTCACACCTTAGAATATTTACTGATGCTGTAAAACAGCAAGAGATTTTGCCTGGAGCTTTAAACCTCAACACCTTCGCTGTGAGACATGTAGCAGGGTAGTGGACAGAGTATAGATAAGGAAGCTATGGTATGTTAGGAAGGGTGTATGTATTTATCCTTGTGATTTCTCGTGTTTTGAGAGTCTAACATGAGGCACATGTTGCTAATTGAGGAAATGTTTTCTGAGTCAATCTACATTAAGGAACAACATTGAGAATAATGGTGTTGTGCCATGAAACTGTGGATTCGGGAATCTAAGTGGTGCCTGTTACCATCAGACAAGATGTGAAGCGATTCTTCATTTACTGATTATCACTTTCTCTTAACTCATTAGCAGCTGAACCATGAAGTTTGATATGTGACCTAACAATGAGTTTATTTCACCAGAGTGAACTCCACGTATCAAAGTTATTTCATCATCCTAATATATTGCCATACAAAGCCACCCTGATAGCCAACAATGAGGTGTGGGTCGTGACTCCATTCATGGCCTACGGTGAGTGTGGTGTGTCTAATACTTTGGACAGCACTGTGTAACAAAGCCAAATTGAACTTGTTCTCATTTTCTTTCAAAAATAATTTTTTATTAAGTTTTTCATAGAATATCAATAGCAAAATGAAAAAGGAACCCAACAGGGTTAAGTACAAAACACAGTCTAGAAAAGCAACCCTCCATACCCCCCTACATAAATAATAAATTCACATTAACACCCCGACTTAACACAACAGGTGTATACACCCTCTCAGACCCTCCAGTGTAAATAACAAAAACGAAAATAAAGTAAACCCCCCAGAGTTGCTGCTGCCATCGACCAATGTCTACCGTTCTGCCAGGAAGTCTAAGAACGGTTGCCACTGCCTAAAGAACCCTTGTACCGACCATCTCAAGGCGAATTTCATCCTCTCCAACTTAATAAATCCCGCCATATCGTTGATCCAGGATTCCACGCTTGGGGGCCTCGCATCCTTCCACTGAAGAAGAATCCTTCGCTGGGCTACCAGGGTCACAAAGGCCAGAATACCAGCCTCTTTCGCCTCCTGCACTCCTGGCTCCTCTGCGACCCCTAATATTGCGAGCCCCCAGCCCGGTTTGACCCTGGATCCTACCAACCTCGACACCGTCCTTGCTACGCCCTTCCAAAATTCCTCTAGCGCTGGGCACGCCCAGAACATATGGGTGTGATTTGCTGGGCTCCCTGAACACCTAACACACCTGTCCTCGCCCCCAAAGAACCGGCTCATTCTTGTCCCTGTCATGTGTGCCCTGTGCAGCACCTTAAACTGTATGAGGCTGAGCCTCGCGCACGATGAGGAATGTTCACCCTCCCTAGGGCATCTGCCCACGTCCCTTCCTCAATCTCCTCTCCCAACTCCTCCTCCCACTTACCGTTCACCTCCACCACCGAGGCCTCCTCCTCCTCCTGCATCACCTGGTAAGTTTCCGAGATCTTCCACACTCCCACCCACCCCCCTGAGAGCACCCTGTCCTGTACTGTGTGTGACAGCAGCCATGGGAATTCCACCACCTGCCGCCTGGCAAACGCCCTTACCTGTAAGTACCTGAAGGTGTTCCCCGGGGGGGAGCCCGTACTTCTCCTCCAGCTCACCCAGGCTCGCGAACTTCCCATCCACAAACAGGTCCCCCAACCTTCGTATCCCTGCCCTGTGCCACCCCGAAAACTCTCCATCTGTTCTCCCTGGGGTGAACCGGTGGTTCCCCCGTATTGGGGTCCACACCGAGGCCCCAACTTCCCCCCTGTGCCGCCTCCATTGCCCCCAGATTTTGAGGGCAGCTGCCACCACCGGGCTCTGTTCTCCCTGGGGCCAGCGCCCCCAGACTCGTACCCCACAAGGCGCTGTCTCCAGCCTCTTCCATGCAGCCTCCTCCCTCTCCATCACCCACTTGCGCACCATCGTCGCATTGGCGGCCCAGTAGTACCCACCGAGGTTGGGCAATGCCAGTCCCCCCTATCTCTACTCCGCTCCAGGAACACCCTTCTCACCCTCTGAGTTCCTCGCGCCCACACAAACCCCATTATACTCCTGTTGATCAGCCTAAAGAAGGCCTTCGGGATAAACACGGGGAGGCACTGGAACAGGAACAAAAACCTTGGGAGCACCGTCATTTTGACTGACTGCACCCTACCCTATGATACCCGCCAAGGACAGCGGCAACGCGTCCCACCTCTTGAACTCCTCCTCCATTTGCTCCACCAGCCTTGTGAAATTAAGCCTATGCAGGGCACCCCAGCTCCTGGCCACCTGGACCCCCAGATACCTGAAGCTCCTCTCCGTCCTTTTTAGTGCAAGCTCGCCAATCCTCCTCTCCTGGTCCCCTGGGTGAACCATGAACAGCTCTCTCTTCCCCATGTTGAGCGTGTACCCTGAAAAATCCCTAAATTCCCTAAGGATCCTCATTACCACCGGCATTCCCCCCACCGGGTCCGCCACATATAGCAGCAAGTCGTCCGCATAGAGCGACACCCTATGCTCCTCCCCACCCCGCACCAACCCCCTCCAGTTCCTCGACTCCCTCAGTGCCATAGCCAGGGGTTCAATCGCCAGTGCGAAGGACAGGGGACACCCCTGCCTCGTCCCTCGGTGCAACCGAAAGTACTCTGACTTCCTCCTGTTTGTGGCCACACTTGCCATCGGGACCTCATACAACAGCCTAACCCACCTGACAAACCCCTCCCCAAACCCTAACCTCTTCAGCACCTCCCACAGATACCCCCACTCTACCCTATCGAAGGCTTTCTCAGCGTCCATCGCCACCACTATCTCCGCCTCCCCCTCCCTCGCCGGCATCATGATAACGTTCAAAAGCCTCCGCACATTCGCGTATAACTGCCTCCCCTTCACGAACCCCGTCTGGTCTTCGTGGATGATCTGCGGCACACAATCCTCAATCCTCGTGGCTAAGACCTTCGCCAGCATCTTGGCAGCTACGTTCAGCAGCGAAATCAGCCTGTAAGACCCACACTGCAGGGGATCCTTGTCCCGCTTCAAGATCAAGGAGATCAGTGCCCGGGACATCGTCGGGGGCAAACCCACCCCACCCTCCCTTGCCTCATTGAAGGTCCTAACTAGAAACGGGTCCATATATTTTTTATAGAATTCGACCGGGAAACTGTCCGGCCCTGGTGCCTTCCCCGCCTGCATGCTTCCTATCCCTTTGATCAGCTCCTCCAACCCAATCGGGGCCCCCAATCCCGCCACCAGTCCCTCCTCAACCTTCGGAAACCTCAATTGGTCCAGGAAACGGCCCATCCCTCCCTCCTCCCGTGGGGGCTCGGACCAGTACAATTCCTCATAAAAGTCCCTGAAGACCCCATTGATGCCAACCCCACTCCGCACCACACTCCCTCCCCTGTCCTTAACTCCCCCGATCTCCCTAGCTGCGTCCCGCTTCCGAAGCTGATGTGCCAGCATCCGGCTTGCCTTTTCCCCATACTCGTAAATCGCCCCCTGGGCCTTCCTCCACTGCACCTCCGCCTTCTTGGTGGTCACCAGGTCGAATTCGGCCTGGAGGCTGCGCCTCTTCCTCAACAATCCTTCCTCGGGCACCTCCGCATACCTCCTGTCAATCCTCACCATCTCCCCCACCAGCCTCTCTCTCTTTCCCCCCCCCCCCCCCCCCCGCTCCCTCTTCTCCTTGTGGGCCCTAATGGCGATCAGCTCTCCCCTAACCACCGCCTTCAGCGCCTCCCATACCATCCCCACTCGGACCCCCCCCCCCCCCCGTTATGGTTGGCTTCCAGGTACCTCTCTATACTTCCTCGGACCCGCACGCTTACCTCCTCATCCGCCAACAGCCCCAACTCCAAGCGCCACACGGGCGCTGGTCCCTCTCCTCCCCCATCTCCAAGTCCATCCAATGCGGGACGTGGTCCGAAATGGCTATTGCCGAATACTCGGTATCCTCTACTCTCGCTATCAGCGCCCTACTCAAAATGAAAAAGTCGATTCGAGAATAAGCCTTCTGGACATGTGAGAAGAATGAAAATTTCCTAGCCCCCGGCCTTGCAAATCTCCAAGGGTCCACCCCTCCCATTTGGTCCATAAATCCCCTCACACTCTAGCCGCCGCCGGCTTCCTACCCGTCCTAGACCTGGAGCGATCCAGTGCCGGATCCAGCACCGTGTTAAAGTCGCCCCCCACTTCCAAGTCTGGGATCCGACCCAACATGCGCCGCATAAAACCCGCATTGTCCCAGTTCGGGACATACACATTGACCAGTACCACCCTCTCTCCCTGCAACTTACCACTTACTATTACGTACCTACCACCACTGTCTGCCACAATGCTCGACGCCTTGAATGACACCTTTCCCACCAAGTTCGCCACCCCTCGATTTTTGGCATCCAGCCCCGAATGAAACACCTGACCTACCTACCTACCCACCCGTCCCCTCACCCCCGACTCGGGGCTCCCACTCCCCCGCGGGGCCCCATCTCACCGCCGGCCATCCACACCTGTTCCATTTGCTTACGTGTCTTGCTTATCCAAGAGCCCCCCCGACCAACCCAACCAAAACAGTGCCCAACCCGCCCCAACCCCCTCACCGACCAGAAAGAGAAAAACACAAAGAAAAAGAAACCAAGAGCAGAGGACCCCCCCTCAAAAAGTTACATATCAACCGCAGTCCCCAAACGCCCATCCCGACTCTCCATCTGTGTCCAACTTCTCGGCCTGAACAAAGGCCCATGCCTCCTCCGGAGACTCAAAATAATGGTGCCGATCCTTGTAGGTGACCCACAGTCGCGCCGGCTGCAACAGGCCAAACTTCACCCCCTTCCTGTGCAGCATCGCCTTCGCTCGATTGTACCCGGCCCTCCTCTTCGCCACCTCCGCACTCCAGTCCTGGTATATCCGAACCTCTGCGTTCTCCCACCTGCTGCTCCTCTCCTCCTTGGCCCACCTGAGCACACACTCCCAATCAGCGAACCGATGAAACCGCATCAGCACCGCCCGCGGAGGCTTGTTAGCCTTGGGCCTCCTCGCCAGCACTCTATGGGCCCCTTCCAGCTCCAGGGGCCCCTGGAAGGACCCCGCTCCCATCAGCGAGTTCAACATGGTGACCACATAGGCCCCCACGTCCAGCCCCTCCGGGAGGCCCAGAATCCGCAGATTCTTCCGCCTCGGCCGATTCGCCATCTCCTCGAACCGCTCCTGCCATTTCTTGAGGAGCGACTCATGCGCCTCCACCTTTACCGCCAGGTCTAAGATCTCGTCCTCGTTGGCGGAGATCTTTTATCGGGCCTCGCGGATCGCCACCCCCTGGGCCGTCTGTGTCTCCAGCAGCTTATCAATAGCAGCCTTCATTGGCTCAAGCAGGTCCGCTTTAATCTCTCTGAAGCAGCGCTGGATACTTTCCTGTTGCTCCTGCGCCCACTGCATCCACGCTGCCTGGTCTCCGCCAACACCATTTTGTTCTTCTTCCCTCACACTTTCTTTGGGTTCACCACCACCTTTTTAGTCGCCCCGCTCCTGGTAAAAGCCATATACCATCGGGGAATTGTTGTAATCTCCTTCCCACACCGGGAAACGTAGAAAAAGTGCCGTTGGGGGCCCTGAAAAGAGTCCAAAAGTCAGTTTTTGCGGGAGCCGCCGAATGTGCGTCTCGGCTCCGCATAGCCGCAACCGGAAGTCCCCCTTGTTCTCATTTTCAAAGGACAACTTTGAAAACGTTTTTTTTCACGTTACTGACTCCTCTGTCCATTACTATTCCTTGAGCAATAAGGAAGACTGGAGATATTAACATTGCATCATTACAGCCCAGATTACAGTCTGAAGAGGTGCAGAATAATATGCCATCACTATGACACAACACCAGGTATAGAATTATCGTATTGACCAGATTGGGGTCTAATTACTGTCTGGAAACTGGGACATTGATCCTGGTGACAACTTTAGCTCAATGATGGGATAAAAGATATCTCTTTCTGACTGACTTTAAGGGTCATGCACTTTACATAAAATTCCTGTAGTGCGGAAGGAAGTCATTCGACCCATTAGTCTGCACCGACCTTCCAAAAGAACACCCTACCTCGGCCCACTCCCCCGCCCTATCTTTGTAAGAAACCCACACCGACACGGATAAAGTACAACCTCCACACAGACGGTCATCCAAGGCCAGAATTGAACCCTGGCTCTGTGAGGCAGTAGTGCTAATCACTGCCACCAAGCTGCCTATGAAAGAATTTTGGGCAATTTCAGTCCCATTTCTAAAGAATATGAACTCTCAGTATAACATTTCTTCTAATTCACCATGAAATTGAATGTCTGACCCAGCGCTGTACTTGTACTGGGAATGTTTGATGGGCAACAGTGTAGATGCATCAGTGTAGACTCTTTACCCAACCCCATGCAGTACCTGTCCAGGAAGTGTTTGATGGAGAAAATGGAGGGAGCTTTACTCTGTCTAACCCCATACTGTACCTGCCTGGCAAGTGTTTGACGGGGACAGTGCAGAGGGAGTTTTACTCTGTATCTAACCCTATCCAGGCAGCATTGTAGCACAGTGGTTAGCACTGTTGCTTCACAGCGCCAAGGTCCCAGGTTTGATTCCCGGCTTGGGTCACTGTCTGTGCGGAGTCTGCACGTTCTCCCCGTGTCTGCGTCTGTTTCCTCCCACAAGTCCCGAAAGAGTGCTGTTAGGTCATTTGGACGTTCTGAATTCTCCCTCTGTGTACACGAACAGGCGCCGGAATGTGGCGACTGAGGGCTTTTCACAGTAACTTCAGTGTTAATGTAAGCCTACTTGTGACAATAAAGGTTATTATTATCCTGTATCTGTTTGATGGGACTGGTAACCAGAAATGCGATACCAGCATTTTCTACCAAGTGTTTTTTTTTACACACGAGGGGCTTTTATAAATGTACCAGAACTGGAAGAAAATCTTCTAAAATTCTCACTGAATCTATAAAGGTAAATTGGCAAAAGTGAGGACGATTGTATAAAACTGAAATTATTGGACACTGAATAATTAATGAATCAAGGCACCAGTTTGGTACGAGGGGTTACGACAGATTTTTACCCCTGTCTCAGATGGGTCACTTTACGTTTTCAATTTGAATAGCTTTTAATGATTTTATATGGTCAAATTGACAGGTTCTGCTAAAGATCTGATGAACACCCATTTTACTGATGGACTAAATGAACAAACAATCGCTTACATCCTGCAGGGAGTGCTAAAGGCCTTGGTTTATATTCATAGAATGGGATACGTACACAGGTAATGTACCGTTAGCTCAGATTACAGAAAATGAAGTAGATATGTCAACATTGGAAACGGTTTTTGACAACTCCATCCATACCTTCATAATTTTAAACATCTGTCAAATAGTCCTTTAATCTCATCTGCTCTAATCAATACAGCCCCAATTTTCCTTTTCTTATTTGTATTTCTGCATATCAGGAAACACAATCTGTGTTGCACTCTCTCTATTGCAGACACCTTTCTTACTTTGTGCGGGGCTTTGGGCTTCACATTGTGATCTTATCAAGAATTTGCATTGTTTCCCCATTTGTGTATTCTACCTTTCGCACCACCCAATGTTTCATAGTATTTAATGGTCTTGTCTGCTTACGGTGCTGTTCTTTAAGTCTTGTAAACCTGAATTGACTAATCCATGTGCTGTTCCACATCGCCCAGCCTCCCCTGTTATCCCAGCTGCTATTCTTCAGGCTTCTGAGTGTCAAGTGTTCCATGTGCCCTCCATTTTCGGTGGCTAAGCAACCAGCCATCATATTCTGCTTCCAGAATTCTCTGTCGCTACCCTTTCATCTTTCTTAATTTTCTTCAAAAGCTTACTTAAACCTGACTGTCAACTTCCCTTTCACTCACCATTGTTTGTTTTGTTCCCAATCTGTCCAAATTGCCCTGTAAAGCACTTTGGGACTTCTGTATTACAAGCACTGTATACATGCAAGTTGTTGTGTCATCTGGCCTGCAGAGTGAGATTGTTGGCTCAGGCATGCTGGAAGAATGGCAAATCACACCATGGCAATGATTCAATTCCCATAACAAATTAATCCAGTGGGTATAGTGTTTCCCCCCCCCCCCCCCCTGTGGAATGCTAAACCTCCCTAACTGGGGGTACCTCCAAAGACTGGCACAAACCATAACAAAACACTATCATGGCTGTTTGTCTGCCATTTTCCTGTGGGCTACAATCTCAGGGATCTGGCTGACATGTAGATTATCAGGGTATTTCCAAGCTGCACCAAGTCTACAAACTATCCTATCAGTTAGTAGAACATGTATATACTACCCCATCCATTGACTGAGTGATGGATCTCCCAGGTCTTTCTGGGTTTTTTCCCCCCTCTTGTTGATGGGGCTTTTAGCTGCAAACATATTTGAAGGACACAAGTGAACCAGTTACAATAATGCAGCAGGTTCTCAGAACTTGTTCTGGTGTCAAGCCAAATCTACCTAGATATATAGAACTGCTTCCTGATTTGGTGTGATTGTTTGTATCAACAGACTGACTTAAAAGACTAAATCTGGTCAGAATTTGATAAAGTTTCCAAGCGTTTGATAAAGTTTTGCATGGCAGGTTGATGGAAAAAGTGAAGTCGTATGGGGTTCAGGGTGTATTAGCTAGATGGATAAAGAACTGGCTGGGCAACAGGAGACAGAGAGTAGTGGTGGAAGGGAGTGTCTCAAAACGGAGAAAGGTGACTAGTGGTGTTCCACAGGGATCCGTGCTCGGACCACTGTTGTTTGTGATATACATAAATGATCTGGACAAAGGTATAGGTGGTCTGATTAGCAAGTTTGCAGATGATGCTAAGATTGGTGGAGTTGCAGATAGCGAGGAGGACTGTCAGAGAATACAGCAAAATATAGATAGATTGGAGAGTCGGGCGGAGAAATGGCAGATGGAGTTCAATCCAGGCAAATGCGAGGTGATGCATTTTGGAAGATCTAATTCAAGAGCGGACTATACGGTCAATGGAAGAGTCCTGAGGAAAATTGATGTGCAGAGAGATCTGGGAGTTCAGGTCCATTGTACCCTGAAGTTGGCAACGCAAGTCGATAGTGGTCAAGAAGGCATACAGCATGCTTGCATTCATCAGACGGGGTGTTGAGTACAAGAGTCAGCAGGTCATGTTACAGTTGTATAGGAGTTTGGTTAGGCCACATTTGGAATACTGCGTGCAGTTCTGGTCGCCACATTACCAGAAGGATGTGGATGCTTTAGTGAGGGTGCAGAGGAGTTTAACCAGGATGGTGCCTGGTATGGAGGGTGCTAGCTATGAAGAAAGGTTGAGTAGATTAGGATTGTTTTCGTTGGAAAGACCTGATTGAGGTCTACAAAATTGAGGTATGGACAGGGTGGATAGCAACAAGCTTTTTCCAAGAGTGGGGGTGTCAATTACAAGGGGTCACGATTTCAAGGTGAGAGGGGGAAAGTTTAAGGGAGATGTGCGTGGAAAGTTTTTACGCAGAGGGTGGTAGGTGCCTGGAACGCCTTGCCAGCGGAGGTGGTAGAGGCGGGCACGATAGCATCATTTAAGATGCATCTAGATAGATATATGAACGGGCGGGGAACAGAGGGAAGTAGATCCTGGGAAAATAGAAGACGGGTTTAGATAAAGGATCTGGATCGGCGCAGACTGGGAGGGCCGAAGGGCCTGTTCCTGTGCTGTAATTTTCTTTGTTCTTAGAATATTGTACCGACAAGCTTATTGGAAGAGTATTTAACTTGGAGACTCTTGCAGTTACAGGCAGCATAGTTAATTATTTTATCAGGCTTTGGGTGATACTAATAATGTTGGATGTATTGCCCATCCCAAGATGCTTCTGCGAATGTGGTTATGGCTGTTTCATGTAGTGGTTATTTATCAGCACTGTTTACAATAATGCACCAGACTCTCAGAATTTGTTTTGGTGCCAGTAAGGTTTGTCTTGTCTCGCTCATAGATAAGTCAGTCCGGTTGAATGAATGCAAGCAAAGTTCATTTCTTAAAAACACATTTTGGTAATTTCACACGAAAATAACTGGAAAATGCTTTTTCCGTGTCTCTCAAAATGTCCTTGAAGCACCAACAAGTGGAAACAAAAACTTCAAGATAAAAGTAACTTCAGATTTACAAAATTAAATCATTTCAACAAAGGTGTTTGTTGATATGTTTATTCTCCAACGCCTGTAATTGTCTCTGCTAATCAGTTAGACGGATCGCATTCTTCAGGGAATCCTTATCTGGGTTTAGCCCCTTACTTAATTTCATTGGTTCTAATTCTCAGCTGAGACCCCTTTGATTCGTTCAGAAAACTGTCAGTCACTTAATAGGCGATTGGTTTATTAGATATTAATCAATGACTGCAAATTGATTAACTGTCCCATGACTTTTGTCCCACGCTCAAACTCCCTACGTCACGTCTGGTCTCAGCTGTGATATTGTTTCAATATTGTTTCAATCTTGTAGAATGTATCTTCCATATCAGAACCTGTAGTACATGATTCGTAACATTTGAGACAGCCACGGACAATATTCAGACAATTATAACTTATTCATATTTCTGCAAATTCAATAATTTTCAAGAATCATTTTAGCTAATATTTTAAAGACCCCCCCCCCCCCCCGAATCCAACAGGGCCAAACCAAAAATGTCTACATTTATAGAACTAGGTTTCCCAACTTGGTATGATTGCTCCACGTTGATGGTCCATGTTAATTGTATCAAATGAAGTTAATTCCTTCTCTCTGAATAAATCTATCCCCCAAGTAAAGTCTGGCTTTGGATTCTTCTTTCAGCATCAAGAGTATAACAGCCCAGTCACATAATCATTGCACTGCCAAACAGCTTCTGAAGTTGCATAATAACTTGCCACCTCTCAGAACTCCTGTATACTATAAACAGCATTCTCCTTCCTACTGTGTGGTGCCAGATAAATCAGCAAAGCAATAATTTAGTCTGTTTTGGATAGTGCTGTATGCTAACTAGATTATACTTCCCTTGTGTTCCCCATTAATTGGATGACATTGGTCTGCTGCTGTCTGAGGAGAATGGTTAAATTGAGAGATTGCATACCTTGCAGTCTGTTTTGCTGACAACTGTATGCAATTCTGAGGTTGCATTAGGAGGCAGCATCAATGCCTTGGTGGGATTCCATGACATTTGATGTTCAGCTGCCTCATTCCCCATTGGAGTTAGAGCAGCAACTATTGCTGCTCGTCTTTCACCAACATTTTCTGGAGGGCTATTTTTAGCAGCAGGTGGGAGAATTGCTGGAAGCTATTAAGACCCTGTGAAACGTGTTGGAAATAACTACAAAATGCAAGATTGCCTTTAAATGTCCTACTGCTCGACTCAGGTCTGGAGCCTATTATAACTTCACGCCTAATTTCTGCACTAAATTATTGCTTTGCTGATTTATCTGGCATCACAAAGTAAGAAGGAGAATGCTGTTTATAGTATACAGGAGTTCTGAGAGGTGGCAAGTTATTATGCAACTTCAGAAGTTTACTCTTGGAGCAGAAGTTTGAAGAACACGTGGACAAAGTGACACATAGCTAATGAGCTTGCTAGGTACATTCTGCATTATTACCCTAGGCGTAGCTGAAAGGTCATTCCAGCTTTCCCACAGCTGCTTCCAGAGAATTTTTCAATCCAGTTCCAATTGATTCACATTATTTGTGAGGCTGCCACAAAGAGAGTGAACCTGATATTTTAGTGTCTGGATTTGATTGCTGCACTACTGTCATATCTTTTTCTTAAAACAGTAAAAAATATATCCAAGACCAAACGGTACAAACACTAATTTTGTGTTGGAGAAACTGGGTACCCTCCCCTCAGTCACAATGTATGGGGAGGGGGGGGGGGGGGTGGATACTCTGATTATTAAAACAGTTCACAACACATTTTTACAAAAACAAATGGTACGAGCACTAAACTTTGCGCTGGAGAGACCAGATACCCTCGCCTCTGTACCAAAAGAAGGGAAGGGCGTGTGGTGGGGAGAGAGAGGAAAGGAGGGTGGTGGGGAGGGCCCAATAGGACACTGAAGAACCTTCAATAGTGCTGTATGCTAACTAGATTATACTTCCCTTGTGTTCCCCATTAATTGGATGACATTGATCTGCTGCTGTCTGAGGAGAATGGCTAAATTGAGAGATTGCATACCTTGCATGTCCCATTTAATATTTATTTTTCAATGAACATCACTTTAAGGAAAGCACCTGCTCATCATCCGGTTGTTTTTCATAGAATAGTACTGCGCACAAATTGGATGCCCTGTTTCCGACATTGCAACACTTCAAACATATTTAATTAGTTATAATGTGTTTTGGGAAAATGTGCTTTGGTATTAAAGTTCAGTGAAGGAAATTATGAGGGACAAATTAACAGGTAGATTGGGGAAATATATTAAAAGGTTTGATTGCACAAGCAATGGATAGTCTTCAAAGAACTATTGTATAGCGTACGGCCCTAAACATTCCTTCAGGATGTAAAAAAAAAAGAATAACCGTGGCTGACAAAGGAAGTTAAGGATTGTATAAGATTAAAATGAAGTTTGGGAAATTTTTAGAATATAGCAAAGGAAGGCCATGAATCTAGTTTTAAAAAAAACATGAAAACAGACTCCAAGCTTCTATTGCTATTTGAAAGGGAGGCATTTGGCCAAAACAAATGTAGGTCCATCACAGTCAGAGTCAGGAGAATTCATTTTTTAAAAAAATATATGTTTATTAAAGTTTTTTGACACAATTTTTCTCCCTTACAAACAATAACCCCCCCCCCGTAACAAAATAACAAGAAATCGCACAGAGCAAGATATATCCATGGTGAAATGATATGTTTATATAGCTTTATATACTGGCTCTCTCCCGCACGTGCCAGTTTCCCCAACCCTTCATGTTATCTCTTGCTCATTCCACCACCACCACCACCCCCCCCCCGCCCCCCCCCCTAGGTTTCTGCTGCCGCTGACCGACCTTCCTCTAATGCTCCGCGAGATAGTCTAGGAACGGTTGCCACCGCCTGTAGAACCCCTGTGCAGACCCTCTCAAGGCAAACTTAATCCTCTCCAGCTTTATGAACCCAGCCATATCATTTATCCAGGCCTCCAGGCTGGGGGGCTTCGCCTCCTTCCACATTAGCAAGATCCTTCGCCGGGCTACTAGCGACGCAAAGGCCAGAATGCCGGCCTCTTTCACCTCCTGCACTCCAGGCTCGTCCACTACTCCAAATATTGCTAGCCCCCAGCTTGGTTTGACCCGGACTTTCACCACCTGAGATATTGCTCCCGCCACTCCTCTCCAGAATCCCTCCAGTGCCGGGCATGACCAAAACATATGGACATGGTTCGCCGGACTTCCTGAGCGCCTTCCACATCTGTCCTCCACCCCAAAGAACCTATTCAACCTCGCCCCCATCAAGTGCACTCTGTGAACCACCTTAAATTGTATCAGGCTGAGCCTGGCGCATGAGGAGGAGGAGGAATTAACCCTACCTAGGGCATCAGCCCACAGACCTTCCTCAATCTCATCCCCCAGCTCCTCCTCCCATTTACCCTTCAGCTCCTCTACCAGCGCTTCCCCCTTTTCTTTCATCTCCTGGTGTATTAGAACATAGAACAGTACAGCACAGAACAGGCCCTTTGGCCCTTGATGTTGTGCCGAGCATTGACACCTTGCCCTCCCCGACCCATCCACCCGAGATCACCCTGTCTTGAATTTCTTGTGCCGGGAGCAACGGGAATTCCCTCACCTGTCGCCTCACAAACGCCCTCACCTGCATATATCTAAAGGCATTTCCTGGGGGTATCTCAAACTTCTCCTCCAGTGCCCCTAGGCTCGCAAACGTCCCGTCAATGAACAGGTCCCCTATTCTTCTAATCCCCGCCCGATGCCAGCTCTGAAACCCCCCCCGTCCATCTTCCCCGGGACAAACCAGTAGTTACCCCTGATCGGGGACCACACCGAGGCTCCCATTGCACCCCTGTGCCATCTCCACTGGCCCCAGATCCTTAGCTTTGCTGCCACCACCGGGCTTGTGGTGTACCTTGTCGGCGAGAGCGACAGCGGTGCCGTCACCAACGCCCCCAGGCTCGTTCCTTTACAGGACGCCATCTCCATCCTCTTCCATGCCGCCCCCTCTCTCTACATCACCCACTTGCGGATCATCACCACATTTGCTGCCCAGTAGTAGCTCCCTAGGTTTGGCAGCGCCAACCCTCCTCGGTCCCTACTGCATTCCAGGAACCCTCACCTTACCCTCGGGGTCCTATTCGCCCACACAAACCCCATAATACTCCTACCTACTCTCTTAAAAAAGCCCTTGGTGATCACGATGGGAAGGCACAAACAGAAACCTCGGAAAGACCACCATTTTGACCGACTGCACTCTACCCGCTAGCGAGAGCGGTAACATGTCCCACCTTTTGAAGTCCTCCTCCATTTGTCCCACCAACCTCGTCAGATTCAGTTTATGTAGGGCCCCCCCAACTCCTGCCTATATGGATCCCCAGATACCGAAAGCTCCCCTCCGCCCTCCTCAGCAGTAGGTCCCCTATCCCTCTTTCTTGGTCCCCTGCCTGTAATACAAAGAGCTCACTCTTCCCTACATTGAGCTTATAGCCCGAAAACTCCCCAAACTCCCTCAAAGTCTGCATGACCTCCACCATCCCCTCCACCATTTGGGGCAGCACGGTAGCATTGTGGATAGCACAATTGCTTCACAGCTCCAGGGTCCCAAGTTCGATTCTGGCTTGGGTCACTTTCTGTGCGGAGTCTGCACATCCTCCCCGTGTGTGCGTGGGTTTCCTCCGGGTGCTCCGGTTTCCTCCCACAGTCCAAAGATGTGCAGGTTAGGTGGATTGGCCATGATAAATTGCCCTTAGGTTAGGTGGGGTTACTGGGTTATGGGGATAGGGTGGAGGTGTTGACCTTTGGTAGGGTGCTCTTTCCAAGATCCGGTGCAGACTCGATGGGCCAAATGGCCTCCTTCTGCACTGTAAATTCTATGATCCCCTCCATTGGATCCGCCACGTACAGCAACAGGTCATCCACATAAAGCGACACCCGATGCTCTTCTCCCCTCGAACCACCCCCCTCCATTTATTAGACTCCCTCAGTGACATGGCCAAGGGTTCGATCGCCAATGCAAACAACAGTGGGGACAGGGGGCACCCCTGCCTCGTCCCTCAGTACAGCCGAAAGTACTCCGACCTCCGCCAGTTCGTCACTACGTTCACCACCGGGGCTCTAAAGGAGCTTAACCCAACTGATAAACCCTCCCCCGAACCCAAATCTACGCAGCACTTCCCAGAGGTACTCCCACTCTACTTGGTCAAAGGCCTTCTCCGCGTCCATAGTTGCCACTATCTCCGCCTCTCCCTCCTCCGATGGCATCATTATCACGTTTAAGAGCCACCGCACATTAGTGTTTAATTGCCTGCCCTTTACGAATCCCGTCTGGTCCTCGTGGATCACCCCCGGGACACAGTCCTCGATCCTCGTGGCCAGCACTTTTGCCTGCAACTTAGCATCCACATTAAGGAGCGAGATCGGCCTGTACGATCCACATTGCAGTGGGTCCTTGTCTCGCTTTAGGATCAAAGAAATTGTCGCTTCCGACATTGTCGGGGGCAGGGTCCCCTCCTCTCTTGCCTCATTAAAGGTTCTCACTAGTAGTGGGGCCAACAGGTCTACGTACTTCCTGTAGAACTCCACCGGGAACCCGTCCGGTCCCGGGGCCTTCCCCGCCTGCATACTCCCCAAACCCTTGCTCAGCTCCTCCAACCCAATTGGTGCCCCCAAACCAGCCACCTCTTGCTCTTCCACCCTCTGGAATCTCAATTGGTCTAGGAATCGTCTCATCCCCTCTTCCCCCGCTGGGGGCTACCCCCCCCCCCCCCCCCCCCCCCCCCCCCCCCCCCCCCCCCCCCCCCCCGCGCCTTCCTCCACCGTGCCTCCGCCTTCCCTGTGGTCAACAGGTCAAACTCTGTCTGGAGCCGTCGTCTTTCCCCAAGTAATCTCTCCTCCGGGGCCTCTGCGTATCTCCTGTCCACTCTCAAAATCTCCCCCATTAACCTCTCCCTGTCCATGCCCTCTGTCTTCTCCCTATGAGCCCTGATGGAGATTAACTCTCCCCTGATCACCGCCTCCCATACCACCCCCACCCGCACCTCCCCGTTGTCGTTGGCCTCCAAGTACCTTTCGATGCACCCCCTCACCTTCCCACACACCACCACATCTGCCAGCAGCCCCACATCCAGCCGCCACAGTGGGCCTTGGTCCCTCTCCTCTCCCAGCTCCAGTTCCACCCAGTGCGGGACGTGATCCGAAACGGCTATGGCCGAATATTCCGTCCCCTCCAACCTCGGGATGAGCGCCCTGCCCAGAACAAAAAAATCTATCCGGGAGTAGGCTTTGTGCTCATGGGAGAAAAAAGAACATTCCCTGGCCTGCGGCCTTGCAAACCTCCATGGGTCCACTCCCCCCATCTGATCCATAAACCCCCTAAGCACCTTGGCCGCCGCCGGCCTCTTTCCAGTCCTTGATCTGGAGCGGTCCAGTGCTGGATCCAACACTGTATTGAAGTCCCCTCCCATTATCAGGCCTCCTACCTCCAGGTCCGGGATGCGCCCCAACATGCGCTTCATGAATCCAGCATCATCCCAGTTCGGGGCGTATACATTTACCAACACCACCCACGCCCCTTGCAACCTACCGCTCACCATCACATATCGCCCTCCATTATCCACTACGATAGTCTTGGTCTCCACCCCCCCCCCCCCCCCCCCCCACACCGACTAGCCATCTCCTTTTCTAGGCCAGTCCCCTGTCCCCGCCTCCGTACCCCTCCAGTCCCCCAGCCGGGGGACCCCTGCCCCGACCACCTCTTCTATGTCCCATTCCCTTTCGGCCAGTGCAGCAGCAACCCTTTTTCCGCCAGACCCCTGTCTAGCTTTTTTGCCCACATCACTCCCATAAGTCAGCTGACTCCTGCTGACCCCGGCTTCCCCCGCCGTCCCATTGACCTCCCCGTGTGGGAGTGTCCCAATCCGTATGCGTTCCTTTGTTCCCCTTCCCGCCTTTCTTCCCGCGCATGAGAAAAACCCCGCGCTTTCCAAAGCCTACCCCGCCCCCTCTGGCGCAGCTCCTGACAAGGAGCGGCCTTGTCTCTCTCCCCCAGCCCATGTAACATTTCCTACGTGTGATTGACCCCCTATATGCAACAACCATCACTCATCAACCCTCAAACACCCCCCCCCACCCTCACAAACCCTCAGTTAGAGTCCAACTTTTCGGTTTGTATGAAGGCCCACGCCTCTTCAGGCGTTTCAAAATAATAGTGTTGGTCCTTGTATGTGACCCACAGTCACGCTGGCTGCAGCATTCCGAATTTCACTCCTTTCCGGTGCAACACCGCTTTGGCCCGGTTGAAACCCGCTCTCCGCTTTGCAACCTCCGTGCTCCAGTCCGGGTATATTCGGATCTCTGCATTGTCCCACTTACCGCTCCGCTCCTTCTTGGTCCATCTCAGGACCCTCTCTCTGTCCGTGAACCGGTGAAGTCTCACCACCATCGCCCTTGGCGGCTCATTTGCCTTGGGCCTCCTCGCCAGCACCCGGTGTGCCCCGTCCAGCTCCAGCGACCTCAAAGGGGCCTCCGCGCCCATCATCGCCCCGACATCGTGCTCGCGTATGCCCCGGCATCGGCCCCTCCACTCCTTCAGGGAGACCCAGGATCCGCAGATTCTTTCTCCTCGACCTGTTCTCCAGGTCTTCGTGTCTTCCCGCCCACCTCTTGTGCAGCGCCTCGTGCTGCTCCACTCTCATCGCCAGGCCCAAGAGCTCGTCCTCATTCTCACTGACTCTTTTCTGTGCCTCCTGGATCTTTACCTCGTGAGCCTTCTGGGTCATCCCTAGTCCTTCAATTGCCGACAGCATAGGCGCCAGCATCTCCTTGCGCAGCTCCTCGAAGCAGCGCTTCATGAACTCCTGCAGCTCCGGCCCGCACTCCGCTTTGTCCCCGGCCGCCGCCATTTTGTTTATTTTCCCTCGCTTCTCCCGCTGCTCCAATGCCGCTTTTCTGCCCGTTTCACTTCTGGTCCGGTCCATAAAAGTTGGAGGGGGACCTCTCTCTTCCCTTCCCCCATGGGTTGTCTTCGAAAAAAATTACGTTGGGGCTACTCTAACGAGCCCGAAAGTCCGTAATAGCGGGAGCTGCCAAATCGTGCGGCTTAGCTCCACATAGCCGCAACCGGAAGTCGTCAGGAGAATTCATAATGGGGAATTATTTTGGTTGGGAAAATAGAGAAATCGCAGAGAAGCTAAATGATTACTTTTTGTCTGTTTTCACTAAGGAAGATGCAGGAAATTTCCCAGATATAGAGATCCAAAGGACATGGGAGAATGTAGAGTTGAAGGAAATTGCAAGTAACAAGATTGTATTGGAGAAATTAATGGGTCTGAAAGATGGTAACTTCCCGAGACCTGATGTTATGCATCACAGAGTGTTGAAAGAGGTTGCTATGGAGATGATGGATGCACTGATGAAAATTCTACTGATTCTGGAATGGTTCTTGAAGGTTGGACAGTAACAAATGCCACCCCAAAGGGAGGGAGAGTGAAAACTGGGAACTGCAAACCTGTTGGGAAAATGCTGGAATCTATTCTAAAGGATGTGATAAATGGACACTTGGACAATCATGTTCAGATTGGACTAAATCCGCATGGATTTACAAATGGGAAATCACGTTTGATGAACTTGTTGGAGTTTCTTGTTGATGTTACTAGCAAAATTGATAAAGAGTCGGTGGACGCATGATGATGCAGCAAACTATTAGGAAGGCCTTTATTGCAAGAGGATTTCAGTACAGGAGTAGTGAGATCTTGCTACAATTGTACAGAAGCTTATTTAGACCTTACCTGGAATACTGTGTGCAATTTTGATCCCCCTCCCTCAGAAAGGGTTTTATTGCCGTAGAGGGGGTGCAACAAAGGGATGGTGGGATTATCTAATGAAGAGAGACTGGGCAAACTGGGCCGGTATTCTCTGTGGTTTTGAAGAACGAGAGGTCATCTAGAGGTGGCGCAGTGGTTATCATTGTTGCCTCACAGCGCCAGGGGCACGGGTTCAATTCCGGCCTTGGGTGACTGTGTAGAGTTTGCACATTCTCCCCATGTCTGTGCCGGTTTCCTCCGAGTCCAAAGATGTGCAGGTTAGGTGCATTGGTCATGCTAAAATTTCCTCATAAGTGCCCAAAAGGTTAGGTGAGGTTACAGGGATGGGAGGTGGACCTAGGTCGGGTGTCTTTCGGGGGGGTCAGTGCAGATGGGCCGAAAGGCCTCCTGCACTGTAGGGAATCTATGATCTCATCAAAATCTACAAAATACTTCAAGGAATAGACAGGGCAGATGTAGGTATGATCTTCCTTCTGGTGGGAAGTCTAGAACCAGGAGATACAATTTCAAACAGGGGAGGCCACTTAGGACCGAGATGAGGAAAAACTTCCTTACACAGGAATATGAATCTTTGGAATTCTCTGCCCCAAACGTCTGAGGAAGCTCAGTCATTGAATATATTTAAAGCAGAGATTGATAGAAAGGGTTATGGAGATAGTGGGTGTACAAGGATCGTATTAAATGATGGAGCAGGTTCGATGGGCTGAATGACTTACTCCTGTTCCCATGTTCATTTGGCCTCTAGATTTAGGGTGCTATAGAAATGCAGTTGTTTTTTTTTCCTTATTGCCCTCCTTCAAATGATATGCAAACTATATGCACCACAATCCCATCCGACCATCCCCTCAAACATTTGAAGTTGGTAAGTACAGTTTGTAAAATCTTAGCTCAAATTGAGGGATGGGCAATAAATGCTAGCTAACCAGTGACGCCCACATCCCATAAATGAATTTTAAAAAGCACAATGATCCAAGTGCAAAGCCATGGTAAGGAGCACCTCAATCCATCTTTGACGCCACGGAAAATTGGGAACTTATAAAAGCCTGTGGGATACAGCGAGTTGGATCCAAATTGGCTCGGTGACAGGAAGCAAAGGGCTTTGATGGATGTTTCAGAGGATGGAAAATTGTTTCTAGTGGTGTTCCACAGGGCTCTGTGGTGGGGCCCTTGAAGTTTGTTATATATATTAATGATTTGGGCTTAAATGTGGGAGGCGTGATTGGGAATTTGCAGATGCCACAAAAATTGTCCGTGTAGTTGATACTGACGAGGGTAGCTTTCGACTTAAGAATTATATCAATGGTTTAGTTGAGTGGGCAGAAAAGTGGCAAATGGATTTCGCTCCAGAGAACACTCAGGTTTTGCATTTTGGGGAGGGTAAACAAAGCAAGAGAATACTCAATAAATGGGAAGATATTGAGAGGGGTAGAGGAAGTAAGGGACCTTGGAGTCCATGTACACAATTCTTGAAGGTGGTAGGGCAGGTGGACAAGGTGACAAAGAAGGCATATGAAATGCTTTCCTTTATTGCGCAAAGTATAGAATACAAAAGCAGGATGTAATGTTGGAACTGTATAAAAAGCTGGTTAGGTCACTGGTTAATTCACCTAACTGGGGTTTTGTACACTGTGCTGGTCACGACATTACAAGATGAGCATAATTGCTCTGGAGAGTGCAGAGGAGATTTACAAGCATTTTGCCAGGGCTGGAAAATTGCAGCTATGAGGAAAGGTTATGTAAGATAGAGTTGTTTTCCTTGCACTAGAGGAGGCTGAGGGATACGTTGATTGAAGTGGACAAAATTATATGGGGCCTATATGGAGTAGACAGGGAAGATTTGTTTCCTCCTAGCCAGGGCTCAATTGCCATGGTGCACAGATTTAAGATGATTGGTAAAAGGATGAGATGGGATATTAAGAAAATGTTTTTCACCCAAAGGGTGGTAGGTGTCTAGAATTCACTGCCCAAATTGGTAGTTATGGCAGAAAATGCTCAACTCATTTAAAAGATACTTGGATCTACACCTGAAGTGCTAATAATAATAATAATCGCTTATTGTCACAAGTAGACTTCAATAAAATTACTGTGAAAAGCCCCTAGTCACCACATTCCGGCGCCTGTTCGGGAGGCTGGTATGGGAGTTGAGCCCGCGCTGCTGGCCTTGTTCTGCATTACAAGCCAGCTATTATCTGCAGACTGAGACTAGAAAGAGTGGCTACTTTTTTTCAGTTAGCACAGATACGATGGGTTGACTGGCCTCTTTTTGATTCTAACCAATTGGGATAGGTGTGCTACTAGATATAATCTGATAAAATACTTGTTCCCTAACTACTCCCTGTGGTGATATAATAATCTTTATTGTCACAAGTAGGCTTACGTTAACACTGCAATGAAATTGCTGCGAAAATCCCCTAGACTTCTTTTCGGGTACATGGAGGAAGAATTCACAATTCACCTAACGAGCACATCTTTCGGGACTTGTAGGAGGAAACCGGAGCACCCGGAGGAAAGCCACGCAGCCATGGGATGAACGTGCAGACTCCGCACAGACAGTGACCCAAGCCGGGAATCGAACCTGGGACTCTGGTGCTGTGAAACAACAGTGCTAACCACTGTGCTATCGTGAATGAGTGGTGTTGGGGAGAATCAGAGCACAGAAGCAGTGTTCAGCCCATCCCGCACCCCAAAGCCCAGGCTCACTCAGATATTTGCTTCCAACGCTACAACACATGGGAATACATGATATGCATGCATATCTGTATATAACTGTACAAATGTAGAAAGCCGTTTATCAATGTATGTAATCACCGGTATGACCTCCTGCCAATGGGTGGCATCAGACATGCATCATGTGCCTGACGGGACTGGGCAGTTGGTGGTAGGACGGATAGTAGGGCAGTTGCACTTAGAGTAACTCCCCAGGAACTTGAGTAACTTTGTTTGTATATTGATTTGTTAGTTATCTTCCCATGTGTTGTTGCGCACAGTGTGTCTTTAACCCATATACGGTGGACAGATGATTGAGTCAACTTCATTTTGAATCAATAGTCTCTATTCGCATCACACAATGTTAGTTAATCAATCACTCCATCAACACAAGTTATTCTACAGAGTACTAAAAGTTCATGCTAGACCTTAAGTTTTGGGTGACTAGCAAGTACCCAGATCGATATTGGCCTTTATCTCTGTGCTGACTCCTGTAGTCCTCGATGCTTGGTCCTCGATTTGGTCTGATGCTCTGGCTCTGGTGTTCCTTCTGTTGGTGGCGTGATGATGCTCCTTGTGGTGGCTGGTGAAGTTCACTGTTGTTACGTAGCTGTTGCTGGCTGCTGCGGGAGAGATTCTAAGGTGGTGCAGCACCGTTTAATCTTCCTGGATTTCGTGCACTTTTGGGCGGACCCTGGGACATTACCAATCAATTGATCAGGGTTCGATCACCCTGATCGAAATCGGGGGCTGCCACATCGATTTTGGGGTGTGCACTCATCGGCCATGTCTGCAGGTGTTAGAGGCATGTAGGCTTTCCAAATATGAGTTGATTGACAGTGTAGTTTCATTGTCCCTGGAGATGACCTTTTTCCTGTGTATTGCAATGTCTAGGCTGCAGCTTGCTCATCCATGTTTATTTAAACTACAGCCTTCACTGGGCTACATTTCCCAGCATTCTTTGCGGACACGGTATCTAACAGTAAATCACGGTACCGATTCAACACATTTATGTTGTTTGTGTCTCTTCATCATCGGGGGAACCATGGAACACAACACTCCCCTGCAAACATTTCCTAACTCAATACTTCTGGTCTGTACATCATGAGTAAGACGGCAGTAATTTGCATGAAAATACCATCTTTAATGTGACACAGCATTCTAAGATTCCTTACATTGAGCAAAGGATTGAAGAGGCATAATTTGGGGGTGCTTGTTATTTTGTGCTTAAGCTCACTGCACTTATAAAATCATGGAATTTACAGCAAGCCTGGCTCCATGGTGGAGATTTCCAATTAGACAAACTGCCTGGCTCTGTCACGTAGCTCTGCAATTTTCTCCTTTCCAAGTATTTATCCAATTCCCTTCCAAAAGCAATTACGAGATCTATTTCCACCAATTTTTCAGTCCGTGCATTGTAGATGACCACAACCCAATAACATTAAATTTGCATGTTGGCATACCCTGGCTATCTCACAGTGCCAGGGACCCGGGTTCAATTCTGGCCTCGGGTGACTGTGATTTTCCCCGTGCCTGCGTAGGTTTTCTCCGGGTGTTCCAGTTTCCTCCCACAGTGCAAAGATGTGCAGGTTAGATGGATTGACCAAGCTAAATTACCCCGAGTGTCCAAAGATGTGCAGGTTAGATTACAAGGTTACTGGGAGAGGGTGACCTGTGTCATGGGCTCTTTCTGAGGGTTGGTGCAGACTGTTACAGGCCGTAGGGAGTCTATGATTCTATTCTGTGATTTTTTAAATTTTTTTTAAACTGTTTCCCACCTCCCCTGTCGCTGGCTTCTCAATGGCCTTAAACCTGTACCCTGTGGTTATCAACCTTTTTGCCAGTGAAAACATTTTTGTCAAAATCCTTCATAATTTTGAACACTACCATTAAATCTTTCATACTCCAAGGAGAACAACGCCAGTCTCTCCGCAAAGAGTCATAGGTTGGTACAGCACAGGAGGCCGTTTGGCCCATCCAGTTTGTGTTGTATCTCATAGGAATCATGAGATCCCTACAGTGCAGAAGGAATCCATTCATCCCATCGAGTCTGCACTGACCCTCCGAAAGAGCAGCACCCCCCCCCCCCCCCCCCCCCCCCCCCCCCCTTGCCTAAACCCAGGTCCATTCCCTATCCACCTAACCTTGGACACTAAGGGGCAATTTAGCATGACCAATCCACCTAAACAGCACATCTTTGGACTGTGGGAGGAAACTGCAGCACCCAAAGGAAACCCACGCAGACACTGGGACAACGAGCAAACTCCACACAGACAGTCACCCAAAGTCGGAATCAAACCCGGGTCCCTGGCACTGTGATGCAGCAGTGCTAGCCACCGTGCTGCCCCTAGATTGGTCTGCAGAGCAACTCAAACAATCCCATTCCCCTGTTTTATCCTTCTAACCATGTAAGTTTTTCATTTGAGTGCCCATCCACATTTGTTTTTGAGATTATTCATTGTCTCTGCTTCCACTCCCCTCAATTACACTTGCTGCAAAAAAAGTTCTTGTCACATCCCCTCTGCATCCTTGACCAAAACCTTGAATATGTCGCCCCTAGGTAGCTAATGGGAACAGCTTTTCTTTGTCTACGTTTATCTAAACTTGCGATATGCTTGTACACCTATCAGATGTCACCTCAATCTCCTTCGCTCCAAGAAGAACAATCCCAGCTTCTCGAACCTAACCTAACGTAGCTAAAATCTCTCATCCCTCTAGTCATTCTGGTAAATGTATTCTGCACCCTCTCAAGGACCTTGTGTTATGACCAGAACTGGACAATAATACTTAATATGCAGATGCTAGAATCCAAAACAAGAACCGAGGATGCTGGAAAAACTCAGCAGACCTGGCAGCATCTGTAGGGAGCAGAGTTAACGTTTTGAGCCCACTTGGCTCTTCATCAGAACTGAAGAGCGGGAGAATGTGTTGCATATCAAACTGTAGCTGGGAGAGATTGCAACGAGGTGTAGCAACTGTCAGAGCAAAAGACAAATTGCCTGATGTGGGAGGGGGTGTTTGCATTGAGGCAATACTTGTATGTTTTTTTTTAAAAGGGTGTTTAAAATGGAGGAGGATGGTCACAGTCTAAAGTTGTTGAACACAATGTTGAGTCCTGTGGGCTGTGAAGAAGTTGAGTTCTTTCTGCCCTCGGTCTGGTCTCAGTCAAACCGAGTCAGATTGTAGGTATAGATTTATTTTATTTCAAATAGCTTGCAAGCTCCACTCACTGATAAAAAGGCAGGAGATCCATGTCTCTTGAAACTTCCAGAACAAGTGAGACAAAGGGAGACAACGCATGTGGTCTTTAGTTTACATTCATGCAGTATCAAGTTCCACATACACGAATATAAGATTCCGATAGGCCCTTTCCTTGACTTGGTCATATAATCTAACTACCACTGATTCTGATAGGCTCATTACACATTCCTTTCCTTCCTCTGGGCCTCTGCCTCCCAGCATCCTTTGTGCAAAGAACCAGTCCCTATAAATCACCCCTCCCCCTCTCGCCATGCTTTGCCCAATCCCTTTGTTCACTCCCTGCAATCCGAATCAATGTCCATAATGCACTATTCTAACTGATCATCCCAGTCTAATGCTCTTTTCTTTAGTTCAATTCCTCAACCTGCCTAATCGGCAGATGGGATGTTGCTCATCCAGTTTGCATTGGGCTTCACTGGAGCGTTGCAGCAGGTCAAGGACGGACATGTGTGTATAACAATAATACGCGAGTTAAAGCCTAACCAGAACTTTATACGGAACTTCCCTGCTGTTGTACTCTTATCTGCTATTAATGAAGCCTAAGATTCCATATATGACTAATTGCTCTCTCAACATGTCCTACAACCCACAAAAATCTCTGCACATGAAATCCTCTCCTCTGTACACCTTTGAGAACTGTTTCATTTAATCTGTATTGCCTCAATTCTTATTCCTTCTGCCAAAGTGCATGAGGTGCTTGAGACAATTTGCACCTCTTTAACCTGGTGTAATATATTTATATATGTTTCTGGAACCTACCTCTTCATTCACCTGAGGAAGGAGCAGCGCTCCGAAAGCTAGTGATTCGAAACAAACCTGTTGGACTTTAACCTGGTGTTGTAAGACTTCTTAAAGTGAATGAGGTCACACATTTCTGTATTCATCTGTCCATTTTACTAGCCTATCCGTGACCCACTGTCATCAATCGGTATCATCCACATCTCCAAGTTTGGATTCTCAACAAATGGAACACAAAGTAAAATTTTAAAAACCATAAAGCACTGGCCCGAGCAGTGATCCTTGGGAAACACCACAGCTACATGTCTGGTTTTTTAAAAAACACTTACCATGGCTGTCCCTTTCTGTCCTGAAGCCAATTTTTTTACCCAAGTTGACACTGACCTGCTTATTTGATGAGCCTCAATTTTATGTGCCAGCATTTTATGTGATACTTTGCCAAACACTCTTTTTAGTCTATATAGACAACATTTATTTTATAGATGACACCAATTCTTTCCCTTCATCAACCTTCTCTATTATGCTACCAAAACATTAATTACATTAGCCAAGCACCTTCTACCTTTTATAAATCTGTGTGGCTCCTATTTTTTCCTTAATCGTTGTTTCTGAAACCTAACCCAACACTGACATTAAAACTAATGTTTAATGTCCGCACTCTTGAATAAGTGTGTCACTCTCCAATCCTGTGGCACCTGCCTGTATTACTGCTCACCCCAAAACTTCCTTTCGTGGCCTGGGGTGCAAACCACCTCGACCAGCAACTTATCAGATACTTTCTGATATTACATTTTTCTTTCAAACCTGTGTGCCGATTCCCACTGACTCTGTCGCTGCTTTTCACTTGGGCACTGTTCTCTCTCAGGCTCACACACTCTCATGACAGTTCATTTTACTCTGTTTCACCAAACTGTATATATTCAACCACCTTATTTCCTTCCTTCCAGGAGTGTTCAAGCAAGTCACATTCTAATATCGTCAGATGGACAGGTTTATTTATCAGGACTCCGCAGTATTTTCAGTATGATCAGCCATGGGCAGAGGCTACGGGTGATCCATGACTTCCCTAAATACAGTGTTAAAATATTACCATGGCTGAGTCCCGAGCTGCTGCAACAGGTAAGTTCACACCTGTAACCAAGCTCTTTGCATATCGGGTTGCATTTTATATTTATAATCTTGCCAATATGGAACCAGGAAAGTGTGGCAAAATCAGTCCAGTCTGATAAATCTTTGATTTTATTATTTGCTGGTGCATTAAAATATATTTAACAAAACTGTTTGAATTAATCAACATTCAGCTGAGTAAACCAGGAAGACCTCTGATTGTTACTGGGCCAATGCCAAGGGAACGTCTACAGTGATCCTGTTGCTGGCCAGTTACAGTGATGGTGGTCTGCCCTGTGACAGAACACTAGAGCTAATGCCAAGATCCCAATAGACTTGACACTGATGTTTCCTGCTGGTTGAAAAAAAAATTTCATCTACGAACCTGTAGATTGAGAAGCAATGCTTGGGTTAATGCTCCTGCTGTTCTTAGTCAGGAGTTTGGTGCCCCTTATTCAGCTTGCGCTCAGAATCCGCCTCCTTGTACTTGGTTTCAATTGTTGATTACTGATTCTGGAAACAAAAGTGAGTGTGGACTGTTTTGCCTTAATTCAGTCTTCTGATGTGGGTGTCACAGGCAAAGTTGGTATTTATTGGCCGTTCCTAATTGTCCTTGAGAAAGTGATAGTGAGCTATCTTCTTGAATGGCTGCAGTCCGTGCGATGTAGGTACACCACAGTGCTGTTAGGAAGATCATTCCAGGATTTTGAACGAGGAACAACGCAGGATGTATGATTACCGTTCCTTGTTGGAATGGTTTGCAGTGGAAAGTTTGTTACTGAACCAGTGGAACTCCTATTTACAATGATGAGGGGGAGGGGAAGTATCTGCCCTTAGTGTATTACTGTAGCAGGAAGGAATACTATTCGGATGCAAGAAAAAAAATTAAATCTCAAACTTGCCTCCAAACTGACCACTCGCAGGGTTAACAGATGAGATGGGGAAACATTTAAATATAATCAAGCAGAGAGCCTCACACTTGCCCTATTCAACACTGGGTGGGCAGCTGGGTTTCCCAGTCGTCGGGAAAACTCGAGAAACCGCGAGAGGTGAGCAAAGCTTCAGAGCAAATGTAAAGGCTCTTGGTAAGGAGAAAATGGGAGTGTTTTCCCCCAGCCCACCAAACTTACCTCCTCTGCTCATACAATTAAAATGCCCATCCAGAAAATCTCCCTCCCCAAAAATTGGGGATCAGATTATGTACCCCCACTCCCCATCAACCGCCTCATGCTCCAACTAACTGCTGCTGGCTCCTTATTTGGCCTTGTGGGTCAGCTCTGAAGTGCTCTCCAGCTAAAAGGAAGCCAAGACTGTCATTCGGACTGGTTTCTGGGTGGGAGCTTCTTCCATAAACATTGTACACTGTGGAGTCAAAATTGGAAAACCAAAGCTTCCCATCCAAATTTGCCCACCAACCTTGGTCTCAGTCCCCTCTCTGGAACCCCGTCAACCCCATCCCTGTTGTAGTCGGGGACCCTGCCCAGAATGCTCAGATAGATGGTGATTTGTTTTGAAGACCGATGGGTCTCTGTTGGAAATCATTGCACAGTAAGAAGTCTTACAACACCAGGTTAGAGTCCAACAGGTTTGTTTGAAACACTAGCTTTCGGAGCACTGCTCCTTCCTCGGGTGAATGAAGAGGTATGTTCCAGAAACATATATAGACAGATTCAAAGATGCAAGACAATGCTTAGAATGCGAGCATTTGCAGGTAATTAAGTCTTTACAGATCCAGAGATAAGCCATCCCCTATGGACAAGCCTTCCGTATACACAGAATCTGCTCCGATGAGGAGGAGCGTAACAGACATCTACAGACGCTGAAAGATGCCCTCGTACGAACGGGATATGGCGCTCGACTCATCAATCGACAGTTCCAACGCGCCACAGCAAAAAATCGCACCGACCTCCTCAGAAGATAAACACGGGACACAACCGACAGAATACCCTTCGTCCAGTACTTTCCTGGAGCGGAGAAAGTACGACATCTTCGCAGCCTTCAACACGTCATCGATGAAGATGAACATCTTGCCAAGGTCATCCCCACACCCCCACTACTTGCCTTCAAACAACTGCGCAACCTCAAACAAACCATTGTTTGCAGCAAACTACCCAGCCTTCAGAACAGCGACCACGACCCCACACAACCCTGCCATGGCAATCTCTGCAAGACGTGCCAGATCATCGAAATGGATACCACCATTACATGTGAGAACACCACCCACCAGGTACGCGGTACATACTCGTGTGACTCGGCCAACGTTGTCTACCTCATACGCTGCAGGAAAGCATGTCCCGAAGCGTGGTACATTGGCGAGACCATGCAGACGCTGTGACAATGAATGAACGGCCATCGCGCAACAATCACCAGGCAGGAATGTTCCCTTCCAGTCGGGGAACACTTCAGCAGTCAAAGGCATTCAGCCTCTGATCTCCGGGTAAACGTTCTCCAAGGCGGCCTTCAGGACCCGTGACAACGCAGAATCGCCGAGCAGAAACTTATAGCCAAGTTCCGCACACATGAGTGCGGCCTCAACTGGGAGCTGGGATTCATGTCTCATTACATTCATCCCCCACCATCTGGACTGGGCTTGCGAAATCCTACCAACTGCCCTGGCTTGAGACAATTCACACCTCTAACCTGGGGTTACCCCGATCTCTGGATCTGTAAAGACTTAATTACCTGCAAATGCTCTCACATACCTCTTCATTCACCTGAGGAAGGAGCAGCGCTCCGAAAGCTAGTGACATCGAAACAAACCTGTTGGACTTTAACCTGGTGTTGTAAGACTTCGTACTGTGCTCACTCCAGTCCAACGCCGGCATCTCCACATCATGGAAATCTTTGCCACTGTGTTCACTCAGCAGGAGTCGGATCCTCATTAGATTACCGAAGGCCAGGAGGGTGGGGGTAGGATCAGGGTCGGGTGATGAGAAATTGATGTACACTGGAGTCCTGCATTCTTGAATGGAGGTTGTGTGAAGTAGTGATTTATTTACTGTGTCGCAGGTTTATTTCTCAGTAAGCTGAATTAAAGGCTTTTAGTAGAGTGAACCCGATCCTATGTGAGATTCTAGCAGCTGATTATGGGTTATTTAGTCACCAAGTTCCATTTACATGGCTGTTGATCATTGGGAAACTTTATATTAATGCCTTGTTATAATATTTACAGCTGCTAACTATGTGTATCCTGTTACCATTTGTTCCCTTCCTTCCTGTAGAATCTGCAGGGTTATGATGCCAAATCTGATATTTACAGCCTGGGAATAACGGCATGCGAACTGGCTAATGGACATGTTCCCTTTAAAAATATGCCTGCGACTCAGGTATGTGTGTTATAATGTACTCGGTGCTGCATGCCATAGGCACAGCCAACAGCATGAGGTTGGCACATCACAGGGCTCTGATAATATAATGATCAATTGATTGCGAAGAAAGATAAAGGAAGATTTAATTGGCAGGTTGAGAATTGTTGATCACTATTTGTCACTGTACGGTTCAGTTCAATCACCAAATTATCTTCCCTTTAGTTTTATAACATGCAACTTGATCTGTACTAGCCATGATGTTGCTTGTCATCACATTGTTAGTAAAGCTGACTCTGGTCAAGGTCCCAAATGGTCTGCCCCTTATTTCTAATGTTGTCCCCTGTTTCTGGAATCCCAGCTAGGGAAGACATCCATCCAGTATCTACCGTGTCTAGCCCCTTAATAGTTTTGTAAATATCTAATAGATCACTTTTCATTCTTCTAAACTCTGGAGAATAAAGGCCCAGTCTCCTCAATCTTTCATCATAAGACAGTCCCACCATCCCAAGAATCAGTCTGGTAAACTTTTGCTGCACTCCCTCTGGCAAGTTATAGGGACCAAAACTGTACTGAACACCCTGGTGTGGTCTAACGAAAGTTCTATACAATTGAAACATGACATCTTTACTCCTGTACTCAAATCCTCTTGCAATACAGGCCATCATGCCATTTGCCTTCCTAATTGCTTGCTGCACATGCATTTTAATTCTGTGACTCATGGACAAGGGCACCCAGTCTCTTTGGACATCAACACTTCCTAATTTCCCATCATTTAAGAAATACTGTGCAGTTCCATTCTTCCATCACAATTATTGACATGTTGTTCCATCTGCCATGTTCTTATCCACTTACTAAGCTTGTTCAAGTTCTCCTGAATCTTCTTTACATCTTTCTCATAACTTTTCAGTCCCATCTGGTTTTGTGTCATCAACAAACTTAGAAATATTACATTTGGCCCCCACAAATAATTGATATAGAGTGTGAATGCCTATGGTCCCAGCACTGATCCTTGCGGTACCCCACTAGTAACCTAAACCTGCAAAAGACCCATTCTGTTTGTAGGACCTTATTGAAAGCCTTCTGAAAAACCAAATACACCACATCGACTTGTTCCAATGGAATACTCTACTTTCCTGGAGGAGTACAGCTCCAACAACACACAAGGGCAAAACAGCCCACTTGATTGGCACCCCATCCACAATCAGTCGCTCTCGCCACCACCAACACGCAGTAACAGCAACTCACCAAGGCTCCTTGGTTATCACCTTCCAAACCCACAACTACTAACATCTAGAAAAAGAGTAGCAGACACATGGGAACACCACGACCTGGAGGTTCCCCTCCAAGTCACTCACCATTCCTTCACTGTAGCTAGGTCAAAATCCTCGGACTCCCTACCTAAGAGCACTGTAGGTGTACCTACACCTCATGGACTGCAGCAGTTCAAGAAGTCAACTCACCACAACTTTTGCAAGAGTAAGGATAGGTACAGATGCTGACCTGGACACCACCGCCCATATTCCATGAATAAAAAGTTCTGCTTGTCACATCCTCAAAAAACACCCATCAGGTTTGTGAACATGATTTCCCCTTCATAAATCAGTGTTGACTCTGCGCAATCAGATTAGTATTTCCTAAGTGCATAGGTATCATAAACTTTATAATAGATTATAGTAGTTTCCATATTACTTTGTCAGACTAATAGGCCTGTAGTTCCCTGATATTTTTTTTTTTTTCCCCTCCTTTCTTAAATAGTGAGGTTACTTTTACTACCTTCTAAACTACAGACAATGCTCTGGAATCTGTAGAATCTTGAAAGATGACCACCAGTATATCTCTGTAGCCACCTCTTTCACCACTGGTATGTAGATCACCAGATCCCAGGGATTTATCAAATTACAGTCCAGTATTACTTGTCTAGTAATACTAATTTCTTTCAGTTCCTCATTCCCACTAGTCCCTTGATTCTCTATTTCTGGGAGGCCTTTTGTATCTTCCTCCATGATGACAGACACAAGTAATTATTTTGTTTCTCTGCCATTTCCCTACTCCCCATTTATAAATTCTTCTGTCTGTGCCTGTGATGGATTCACATTTGTCTTATTTTCTTTTTTACATATGTACAGAGGCTTTTTACAGTCTGGTTTTAGGTTTCTTGCTCATTTACATTCATATTCAATTCTCTCTCTATCGGTTTCATGTATGTTTGAGTCTAATAATAATAATCCTTATTGTCACAAGTAGGTTTACATTAACACTGCAATGAAGTTACTGTGAAAATCCCCTAGTCGCCACACTCCGGTGCCTGTTCGGGTACATGGAGGGAGAATTCAGAATGTCCAATTCACCTCACAGCACGTCTTTCGGGATTTGTGGGAGGAAAAGGTTAAGTGGGGGTTGCTGTGTTACAGGGTATTGGTAGATGCGTGGGCTTGAGTAGGGTGCTCTTTGTAAGGGCCGGTGCAGACTCGATGGACCAAATGGCCTCCTTCTGCACTGTAGATTCTATGAAACTGGAGCACCCGGAGTAAATCTATGCAGACACTGGGAGAACGTGCAGATTCCGCACAGACAGTGACCCAAAGTCGGAATCGAACCTGGGACCCTGGCATTGTGAAGCAACTGTGCTAACCACTGTGCTACCGTGCCACCCAGGAGGTTGACTAAGATTGTGTATGCTGTTTCCTTTGTTTGTCTCTTGTCACAGCACGGTAGCACAGTGGGTAGCACTGTTGCTTCATAGCGCCAGGAAGCCGGATTCGATTCCCGGTTTGGGTCACTGTCTGTGCGGAGTCTGCACAATCTCCCTGTGTCTGCGTCAGTTTCCTCCCACAAATCGCGATAGACTTGCTGTTAGGTGAATTGGACATTCTGAATTCTCCCTCCGTGTACCCGAACAGGCGCCAGTGTGTGGCGACTAGGGAATTTCACATTAACCTCATTGCAGTGTTAATTTAAGCCTACTTGTGACACTAATAAAGATTATTATTATTGTTGTATAGTAAAAATATCTTCTGTTTTAAGCAGTGGATTCTTGTGGCTGCATTCTTTCCGTAAATAATTGGGATTTAGGTTTTCTTTTTAACAAAAGCAGTTACTAGTTTCAAAGAAAATCATAATACCAGTCAGAGGTGTTACTGCTGATGTCCTACTTAGTGATATGGGACATTTAGTAATATTGTTTAATTTAACAAAGGTACTGTTGAATCTCTGCTGTGAGGCTACCAAAGGCCCAAGAGGCTGGCTGCAAAAGGGTGACAGTGAGTTTAAGTTGGGAAGACATTCGGTGCTGGAAATAGCAGGCCCAACTCGTCACCACCAATACAGCTGGGAAGAGAGTTGTAGGGTTACTACTTGTGAGTAACACAGCAGCTGAATGATGGGATCCAGAATGAGGCACATGATTTGTACAACTTGCAGGATGCGGAATGTCTTGGGTCAGGAAAGGAGTATTTCCGTTGTTGATGCAGAGCAGTGTCAATAACCAGCTGCCTACATGCTGTGCCACACAAGAGGAGGAAAGAAGATTCAGTCCAGGACTTGCAATGGGAAATCAGGAATGGAAACCAGTAGCAGGATCAATAGGAGGAACTATTATATGAAAAGCCCAGGGTCTGTGTTTATCGACCTTATTCATTTCCTGACAACTGAACGGAGGACCGAGGCACTGGGAGAGTAACTATAAAAACATTAAGATTACAAGACCTGTGTTCGGAGAGGATCAAAAAAAGGCCAAAGGATATGAAGGATAGACTTAACTATCCAGGGTGTATGTAAATGAATAAAGAAAGCAGACTTCCGGTTGCGGCTATGCGGAGCTAGGCCGCACGAATCGGCAGCTCCCGCTAAGACGGACTTTCGGGCTCGATAGAAGAGCCCCAACGGGATTTTTTACACAGCCAACCCGTGGGGAAGAGAGGAGAGAGGTCCCCCACTAACCTGTATGGACCGGACCCACAGCGAAACGGCCAAAAAAACGGCACTGGAGCAGCGGGAGAAGAAGGGTAAAATAAACAAAATGGCGGCGGCCGGGGACAAAGAAGTGATGCAAGAATTCATTAAGCGCTGCTTCGAGGAACTGCGCAAGGAGATGGTGGCGCCGATGCTGGCATTAATTGAAGGACTTGGGGAAACCCAGAAAGCCCACGAGGTGAAGATCCAGGAGATCCAGGACAAAGTGAGTGAGAATGAGGACGAGCTCTTGGGCCTGGCAGTGAGAGTGGAGCGGCACGAGGCGCTACACAAGACGTGGGCGGGAAGACTCGAAGACCTGGAGAACAGGTCGAGGAGAAACAATTTGAGGATCCTGGGTCTCCCAGAAGGAGTGGATGGGGCCGACGCCGCGGCATATGCGGGCACGATGATCGGGGCGCTGATGGGCACGGAGGCCCCCACGGGGTTGCTGGAGCTGGAAGGGGCGCACCGGGTGCTGGCGAGCAAGCCCAAAGCAAACGAGCCGCCAAGGGCAATGGTGGTGAGATTTCAACGGTTCACAGATAGAGGGTCCTGAAATGGGCCAAGAAAGAGCGGAGCAGCAAGTGGGACAATGCTGAGATTGGAATATACCTGGACTGGAGCACGGAGGTCGCTAAGCGGAGAGCGGGTTTCAACCGGGACAAAGCGGTGCTGCATCGGAAAGGAGTGAAATTTGGAATGTTGCAACCAGCGCGACTGTGGGTCACATATAACGGCCAACACTACTACTTCGAAACGCCTGAAGAGGCGTGGACCTTTATATTAACTGAAAAGTTGGACTCTAATTGAGGGTGGGGGGTATTTGAGGGTTGAAGTATGATGGCGGTTGTATATAGGGGGGTAAGCACGCACAGGGAATGTTATATGGGCTGGGGACGAGAGACAAGGCCGCAACAGAAGCTGCGTCGGGGGGGGGGGGGGGGCAGGCTCTGGAAAGCGCGGGGTTTTTCTCCCGCGCGTGGGAGGAAAGGTGAGAGGGGGAGCGTAGGAACATCTATTGATGGGGAGATTCCCACGGGGGGGGGGGGGGGCGGTCAAAGGGATGGCGAGGGAAGCCGGGGTCAGCAGGCGTCAGCTGACTTACGGGAGTGATATGGGGGGAGCAAAAAAGCTAGACAGGGGTCTAGCGGGAGGGGGGGGAAACAGGGTTGCTGCTGCACTGGCCGAAAGGGAATGGGACACAGAAGAGGTGGCCGGGACGGAGGTGAGGGAGACGCGGACACGGGACTGGTCCAGAAAAGGAGATGGCTAGTCGGGAGGGGGGGGGGGGGCAGGCTCTGGAAAGCGCGGGGTTTTTCTCCCGCGCGTGGGAGGAAAGGTGAGAGGGGGAGCGTAGGAACATCTATTGATGGGGAGATTCCCACGGGGGGGGGGGGTCAAAGGGATGGCGAGGGAAGCCGGGGTCAGCAGGCGTCAGCTGACTTACGGGAGTGATATGGGGGGAGCAAAAAAGCTAGACAGGGGTCTAGCGGGGGGGGGGGGGGGGGGGAAACAGGGTTGCTGCTGCACTGGCCGAAAGGGAATGGGACACACAAGAGGTGGCCGGGACGGAGGTGAGGGAGACGCGGACACGGGACTGGTCCAGAAAAGGAGATGGCTAGTCGGGGAGGGGGGGTAAACAGGGTTGCTGCTGCACTGGCCGAAAGGGAATGGGACACAGAAGAAGTGGCCGGGACGGAGGTGAGGGAGATGCGGACACGGGACTGGCCCAGAAAAGGAGATGGCTAGTCGGCGCGGGGGGGGGGGGGCGAGAGCCCCTCCAATCCGGCTGATAACGTGGAATGCGAGGGGCCTGAACGGACCGGTGAAGAGGGCTCGAGTGTTCGCGCACTTGAAGGGACTGAAGGTAGACGTGGCTATGCTCCAAGAGACACACCTGAAGGTGTAACCAGGTTAGGTTAAGAAGAGGATGTTAAGGTTAGGTTAAGAAGAGGTTAAGAACAGGTATTTCACCCGGGACTGAACGCAAAAAACAGAGGGGTGGCAATTCTGGTGGGAAAACATGTGTCATTTGAGGCCAAGACTATCGTAGCGGACAATGGAGGGAGATACGTGATGGTGATTGGTAGGTTGCAAGGGACGTGGGTGGTGTTGGTTAATGTATACGCCCCGAACTGGGATGATGCTGGATTTATGAAGCGCATGTTGGGGCGCATCCCGGACCTGGAGGTAGGAGGCCTGATAATGGGAGGGGACTTCAACCCAGTGCTGGACCCAGCACTAGACCGCTCTAGATCAAGGACGGGAAAGAGGCCGGCGGCGGCCAGGGTGCTCAGGGTGTTTATGGACCAGATGGGGGGAGTGGACCCATGGAGGTTCACAAGACCACAGGCCAGGGAATTTTCTTTCTTCTCCCACGTGCACAAGGCATACTCCCGGATAGACTTCTTTGTGCTGGGCAGGGCGCTCATCCCGAGGGTGGAGGGGACGGAGTATTCGGCCATAGCCGTTTCGGACCATGCCCCGCACTGGGTGGAAGTGGGGCTGGGAGAGGAGAGGGACCAACGCCCGCTGTGGCGGTTGGATGTGGGACTGTTGGCAGTTGAGGTGGTGTGTGGTAAGGTAAGGGGGTGTATTGAAGGTACTTGGAGGCCAATGACAATGGGGAGGTGCGAGTGGGGGTGGTATGGGAGGTGTTGAAGGCGGTGATCAGGGCAGAGCTAATCTCCATCAGGGCTCATAGGGAGAAGACAGAGGGCATGGAAAGGGAGAGGTTAGTGGGGGAGATTCTGCAAGTGGACAGGAGATACGCAGAGGCCCCGGAGGAAAGATTACTTGGGGAAAGGCGACGGCTCCAGACGGAGTTTAACCTGTTGACCACTAACTTCCGGATGCGGCGATGACCAGCTGAGTCGCACGTTTCGGCAGCTCCCTGTGAAACGGACTTTTGGGCTCTTGATAGGAGCCCCAACGGCAATTTTAACGGCTGAAAACACCGTGCGGTAAGCCAGAAGGGTGTTCCCCCTGGACACGGATGGAAAAAGGAGAGGAAAGTGGCCGGATTGCAGCGGATCCTTTGGAACAACGGCAAGGAAGGCAAGCAGAAACCAAGATGGCGTCGGAAGGTGGCAGTTTCATATGGGGCCCTGAACAACAAGAGTTTTTGAAACGCTGCGTGGAGGAGATAAAAAAGGAAATGAAGAAAGAGTTGTTGGCCCCGATATTACAGGCGATTGAAGGGCTGAAAGAGGAACAAAAGACCCAGGAGCAGGAGCTTCGGGTCGTGAAGGCGAAAGCAGCAGAGAATGAAAACGACATACAGGGCCTGGTGGTGAAGTCGGAGATGCAGGAGGCACACCAGAAACGATCTGTGGAGAGGTTGGAGGCACTGGAAAATAACGCAAGGAGGAACAACTTGAGGATTCTTGGCCTTCCTGAAGGTGTGGAGGGGGCGGACGTCGGGGCATATGTGAGCACGATGCTGCACTCGTTAATGGGAGTGGAGGCCCCGACGGGTCCGTTGGAGGTGGAGGGAGCATACCGAGTTATGGTGCGAGGACCGAGAGCAGGAGAAGCTCCCAGAGCCATAGTGGTGAGATTTCTCCGTTTTAAGGATAGAGAAATGGTCCTTAGATGGGCGAAGAAAACTCGGTGTAGTAAATGGGAGAACGCGGTGATCCGCGTCTATCAAGATTGGAGTGCGGAGGTGGCGAGAAGGAGGGCGAGCTTTAATCGGGCCAAAGCGGTACTTCACAAAAAAAAGATAAAGTTTGGAATGCTGCAACCGGCAAGACTGTGGGTCACATATCAAGGGAGGCACCACTACTTTGAGACGGCGGATGAAGCGTGGACTTTTATTGTAGAAGAAAAATTGGAATGATTGGACTACGAAAATGAACGTTTGGACAAAGTGGTGGGACGAGTGCGGGGGGGGGGGGGGGGGCGAAGAGGGATTGTATGATTAATCCTGCGGTATGGTAACTTTTCTTTCACCCACAGGTGGTGATGGGGGGAGGTGGGGAGGGAGAGGAGATGGGGCGTTGGCCATGGGAGGCGGGGCCGAGGGAAATGCGCGGGCTTGGTTCCCGCGCTATGATAATTATGGCGGGAATAGAGAAGCAGGAAGGAGGGGGCGCCACACGGGGCGAGCCGTGATCACGGGGGGAAGCCGAGGTCAGCCAGAGTTTGCTGACTTCTGGGAGCAACATGGGGGGAGTAATTACGCTAGCGGGGGGTCTGGCGGGGGGGGGGGGGAGGGGGGAATTACTGGGTTGCTGCTGCTGGGGAAAGGGGGGAGTGGGTGCGGGAAAGGATGGGTGGGGGGGCACCGTCTGGGAGAAATACAGCCGCGTGGGAACTGGGCGAGAAGCTGGAAAAAGATGATGGCTAACCGGCAAGGGGGGGGGGTGGGAAGCCCCCCAACTCGGCTGATCACGTGGAGCGTGAGGGGGCTTAACGGGCCGATAAAGAGGGCACGAGTACTCGCACACCTTAAGAAACTTAAAGCAGATGTGGTCATGTTACAGGAAACGCACCTGAAACTGATAGATCAGGTTAGGTTGCGCAAAGGATGGGTAGGGCAGGTGTTCCATTCGGGGCTGGATGCGAAAAACAGGGGGGTGGCTATATTAGTGGGGAAGCGGGTAATGTTCGAGGCAAAGACTATAGTGGCGGATAACGGGGGCAGATACGTGATGGTGAGTGGCAAATTACAGGGAGAGATGGTGGTGTTGGTAAACGTGTATGCCCCGAATTGGGACGATGCCAATTTTATGAGGCGAATGCTAGGACGCATCCCAGACCTAGAGACCGGAAAGCTGATAATGGGGGGAGACTTTAACACGGTGTTGGAACCAAGGCTGGATAGGTCGAAGTCCAGGACTGGTAGGAGGCCGGCAGCAGCCAAGGTGCTTAAGGATTTTATGGAGCAGATGGGAGGGGTGGACCCGTGGAGATTCAGTAGACCTAGGAGTAAGGAGTTCTCGTTTTTCTCCTATGTCCATAAAGTCTATTCACGCATAGACTTTTTTGTGTTGGGTAGGGCATTGATCCCGAGGGTGAGGGGAACGGAATATACGGCTATAGCCATTTCGGATCATGCCCCACACTGGGTAGACTTGGAGATAGGGGAGGAAACAAGAGGGCGTCCACCCTGGAGAATGGATATGGGACTAATGGCGGATGAGGGGGTGTGCTTAAGGGTGAGGGGATGCATTGAAAAGTACTTGGAACTCAATGACAATGGGGAGGTTCAGGTGGGAGTGGTCTGGGAGGCGTTGAAGGCGGTGGTTAGTGGGGAGCTGATATCAATAAGGACACATAAAGGGAAGCAGGAGAGTAAGGAACGGGAGCGGTTGTTGCAAGAACTTTTGAGGGTGGACAGACAGTATGCGGAAGCACCGGAGGAGGGACTGTATAGGGAAAGGCAAAGGCTGCATGTGGAATTTGACTTGCTGACCACAGGCACTGCAGAGGCACAATGGAGGAAGGCGCAGGGTGTACAGTATGAATATGGAGAGAAGGCGAGCAGATTGCTGGCACACCAATTGAGGAAAAGGGGAGCAGCGAGGGAAATAGGGGGGGTGAGAGACGAAGATGGAGAGACGGAGCGGGGAGCGGAGAGAGTGAATGAAGTGTTTAAGACATTTTATAAAAAATTGTATGAAGCTCAACCCCCGGATGGGAGGGAGAGAATGATGGAGTTTTTGGATCGGCTGGAAATTCCCAAGGTGGAAGAGCAGGAAAGGATGGGATTGGGAGCACAGATCACGGTAGAAGAAGTGGTGAAAGGAATTAGGAACATGCAGACGGGAAAGGCCCCGGGACCGGACGGATTCCCAGTTGAATTTTACAGAAAATATTTGGACTTGCTCGCCCCGCTACTGACGAGGACCTTCAACGAGGCAAAGGAAAGGGGACAACTGCCCCCGACTATGTCAGAAGCAACGATATCGCTTCTTTTAAAGAAGGAAAAGGATCCGCTACAATGCGGGTCCTACAGACCAATCTCCCTCCTCAATGTAGATGCCAAGGTCTTGGCCAAGGTAATGGCAATGAGAATAGAGGAATGTGTCCCGGGGGTGGTTCATGAGGACCAAACTGGGTTTGTGAAGGGGAGACAGCTGAACACGAACATACGGAGGTTGTTAGGGGTAATGATGATGGCCCCACCAGAGGGTGAAACGGAGATAGTAGTGGCGATGGATGCCGAGAAAGCATTTGATAGAGTGGAGTGGGATTATCTGTGGGAGGTGTTGAGGAGATTTGGGTTCGGAGAGGGGTATGTTAGGTGGGTGCAGCTGTTGTATAGGGCCCCAGTGGCGAGTGTGGTCACGAATGGACGGGGATCGGCATATTTTCGGCTCCATAGAGGGACAAGGCAGGGATGTCCTCTGTCCCCATTACTGTTTGCACTGGCGATTGAGCCCCTGGCGATAGCGCTGAGAGGTTCCAAGGGATGGAGGGGAATACTTAGGGGAGGAGAAGAACACCGGGTATCTTTATATGCGGATGATCTGCTACTATATGTGGCGGATCCAGCGGAGGGGATGCCAGAAATAATGCGGATACTTGGGGAGTTTGGGGATTTTTCAGGGTATAAATTGAACATGGGAAAGAGTGAGCTGTTTGTGGTGCATCCAGGGGAGCAGAGTAGAGAAATAGAAGACCTACCGTTGAGGAAGGTAACAAGAGACTTTCGTTACCTGGGGATCCAGATAGCTAAGAATTGGGGCACATTGCACAGGCTAAATTTGACGCGGTTGGTGGAACAGATGGAGGAAGATTTCAAGAGATGGGATATGGTAGCATTGTCAATGGCAGGGAGGGTGCAGGCGGTTAAGATGGTGGTCCTCCCGAGATTCCTTTTTGTGTTTCAGTTTCTCCCGGTGGTGATCACGAAGGCTTTTTTCAAAAGGATAGAAAAGAGTATCATGGGTTTTGTTTGGGCCGGGAAGACTCCGAGAGTGAGGAAGGGATTCTTACAGCGTAGTAGGGATAGGGGGGGGCTGGCACTACCGAGCCTAAGTGAGTATTATTGGGCCGCTAATATTTCAATGGTGAGTAAGTGGATGGGAGAGGAGGAAGGAGCGGCGTGGAAGAGATTAGAGAGGGCGTCCTGTAGGGGGACCAGCCTGCAGGCTATGGTGACAGCCCCATTGCCGTTCTCACCAAGGAACTATACCACGAGTCCGGTGGTGGTAGCTACACTGAAGATTTGGGGACAGTGGAGACGACATAGGGGAAAGACCGGAGCACTGGGGGGGTCCCCGATAAGAAACAACCATAGGTTTGCCCCGGGGGGAATGGATGGGGGATATGGAATGTGGCAAAGAGCAGGTATAACGCAATTGAAAGATCTATTTGTGGATGGGAAGTTTGCGAGTCTGGGAGCGCTGACCGAGAAATATGGGTTGCCCCAAGGGAATGCATTCAGGTACATGCAATTGAGGGCTTTTGCGAGGCAGCAGGTGAGGGAATTCCCGCAGCTCCCGACACAAGAGGTGCAGGACAGAGTCATCTCAAAGAAATGGGTGGGGGACGGTAAGGTGTCGGATATATATAGGGAAATGAGAGACGAAGGGGAGACTATGATGGACGAACTAAAAGGGAAATGGGAAGAAGAGCTAGGGGAGGAGATTGAGGAGGGGATGTGGGCTGATGCCCTAAACAGGGTAAACTCGTCGTCCTCGTGCGCCAGGCTAAGCCTGATTCAGTTTAAGGTATTACACAGGGCACATATGACTGGAACACGGCTCAGTAAATTTTTTGGGGTGGAGGATAGGTGTGCGAGGTGCTGGAGAAGCCCAGCGAATCATACCCATATGTTTTGGTCATGCCCGGCACTACAGGGGTTTTGGATGGGGGTGACAAAGGTGCTTTCGAAAGTAGTAGTAGTCCGGGTCGAACCAAGCTGGGGGTTGGCTATATTTGGGGTTGCACAAGAGCCGGGAGTGCAGGAGGCGAAAGAGGCCGATGTTTTGGCCTTTGCGTCCCTAGTAGCCCGGCGCAGAATATTGCTAATGTGGAAAGAAGCCAAGCCCCCGGGGGTGGAGACCTGGATAAATGATATGGCGGGGTTCATAAAGTTAGAGCGGATTAAGTTCGTCCTAAGGGGGTCGGCTCAAGGGTTTACTAGGCGGTGGCAACCGTTCGTCGAATATCTTGTGGAAAGATAGATAGGGGAGAACAAAGAAGGCAGCAGCAGCGGCCCAGGACTGGGGGGGGGGGGAATGGGGGGGGGGGGGGGTGGCCTGAGACAAGGCAGTTGCCAATTAGGGCTAGTTTTTATTTTTTGTTATTTAATATTTATTTATTTGTTGTTGTTTTTGTTTAAATTTAAAAAAGGTCATTATCTGTATTGTTACAATGTTGTGTAAAGGATGCACAATGTACTGTGTTGGTTGACCAAAAATTTTCAATAAAATATTATTTAAAAAAAAAAAAAAAAAAAAACCTGTTGACCACTGGGAAGGCGGATGCACAGTGGAGGAAGGAGCAGGGGGCGACCTACGAGTACGGGGAAAAAAATTGCTGGCCACGAGGATTGAGGACTGTGTCCCGGGGGTGATACATGAGGACCAGACGGGATTTGTAAAGGGCAGGCAATTAAATACGAATGTGCGACGGCTCTTAAACATGATAATGATGTCATCGGAGGAGGGAGAGGCGGAGATAGTGGCAGCCATGGACACGGAAAAGGCCTTTGACCGAGTTGAGTGGGAGTACCTCTGCGAAGTGCTGCGTAGGTTTGGGTTCGGGGGAGGGTTTATTAGCTGGGTTAAGCTCCTTTACAGCGCCCCGGTGGCGAGTGTGGTGACGAACCTGCGGAGGTCGGAGTTCTTTCGGCTGTACCGAGGAACGAGGCAGGGGTGCCCTTTGTCCCCCCTGTTGTTTGCATTGACGATCGAACCCTTGGCCATATCACTGAGGGAGTCTAATAAATGAAGGGGGGTGGTCCGCGGGGGGAAAGAGCATCGGGTGTCGCTATATGCGGACGACCTGCTGCTGTATGTGGCGGACCCAATGGAGGGGATGGTGGAGGTTGTGCAAACTTTGAGGGAGTTTGGGGAGTTCTCGGGCTATAAGCTCAATGTAGGGAAGCGCGAGCTTTTTGTACTACAGGCAGGGGACCAAGCAAGAGGGATAGGGGACATACCGCTGAGGAGGGCGGAGGGTTTTTTTCGGTATCTAGGGATCCAGATAGCCAGGAGCTGGGGGGCCCTACACAAACTGAATCTGATGAGGTTGGTGGACCAAATGGAGGTGGACTTCAAAAGATGGGACATGTTGCCGCTCTCGTTGGCGGGTAGAGTGCAGTCGGTAAAAATGGTGGTCCTTCCGAGGTTTTTGTTTGTGTTCCAGTGCCTCCCCATCGTGATCACCAAAGGCTTTTTCAAGAGAGTAGGGAGGAGTATTATAGGGTTTGTGTGGGCGAACAAAACCCCGAGGGTAAGGAGAGGGTACTTGGAGCGCAGTAGGGACCGAGGAGGGCTGGCGCTGCCAGACCTAGGGAGCTACTACTGGGCAGCAAACGTGGCGATGATCCGAAAGTGAGTTATGGAGGGTGAGGAGGCGGAATGGAAGAGGATGGAGATGGCGTCCTGCAAAGGAACGAGCTTGGGGGCGCTGGTGACGGCGCCATTGCCGCTCTCGCCATCAAAGTACACCACGAGCCCGGTGGTGGCGGCAACGTTAAGGATCTGGGGCCAGTGGAGACGGCATAGGGGTGCAGTGGGAGCCTCGGTGTGGTCCCCGATCAGGGCTAACCACCGGTTTGTCCCGGGGAAGATGGACGGGGGTTTCCAGGGCTGGCACCGGGCGTGCATTAGAAGAATGGGGGACCTGTTCATCGACGGGACATTTGCGAGCCTAGAGGCACTGGAGGAGAAGTTTGAGCCACCCCCGGGAAATGCATTCAGATATATGCAGGTGAGGGCTTTTGTGAGGCGACAGGTCAGGGAATTCCCACTGCTCCCGACACAGGAAATTCAAGACAGGGTGATCTCGGGTGTATGGGTCGGGGAGGGCAAGGTTTCGGCAATACACCAAGAGATGAAAGAAGCGGGAGAAGCGCTAGCAGAAGAATTGAAGGGCAAATGGGAGGGGGAGTTGGGGGAGGAGATCGAGGAAGGTTTGTGGGCTGATGCCCTGAGTAGGGTCAATTCCTCCTCCTCATGTGCCAGGCTCAGTCTGATACAATTTAAGGTGGTTCACAGAGCGCACTTGACGGGGGCGAGGCTGAGTAGGTTCTTTGGGGTAGAGGACAGATGTGGAAGGTGTTCAGGGAGTCCGGCGAACCATGTCCATATGTTTTGGTCATGCCCGGCACTGGAGGGGTTCTGGAGAGGAGTGGCGGGAGCAATATCTCAGGTGGTGAAAGTCCGGGTCAAGCCAAGCTGGGGGCTAGCAATATTTGGAGTAGTGGACGAGCCGGGAGTGCAGGAGGCGAAAGAGGCCGGCATTCTGGCCTTTGCGTCCCTAGTAGCCCGGCGAAGGATCTTGCTGATGTGGAAGGAGGCGAAGCCCCCTAGTGTGGAGGCCTGGACAAACAACATGGCTGGGTTCATAAAGTTGGAAAGGATTAAGTTTCCCTTAAGGGGGTCTGCGCAGGGGTTCTACAGGCGGTGGCAACCGTTCCTAGACTACCTCGCGGAGCGTTAGAGGAAGGTCGGTCAGCAGCAGCAGCAACCCTGGGGGAGGGGGGGGTGGAGCGAGAGATTGTTTGAGGGGACGGACGAGCGGGGGATAACATGGAGGGTGGGGGAAACTGGCACGAATGGGCGAGAGCCAGTGTATAAAGCTCTGTAAATATATCATCTTACATGTATCTATCTTGCTCAGGGCGATTTTGCATTATTTTGTTACGGGGGGAGGGGGGGGTTTACTGTTTGTAAGGGGAAAAAATTGTTTTGTTTTGTTAAAATACTTTAATAAATATATATATTTTTTTAAATGAATAAAGAAAGCACTCAAATTGATGGTTGTGCTAATTGAGAATTATGACAGCAATAATCTGAGGGGCATGGATCGTGACCGATTCAGAGGAAGAGGAAACCGCTCAGAAATTGCAGCTGGGTTTGGACAAATCCAAGTGAACCAAACCGTGGCAGCTGAAGACTAACCCAGTTGATGGACATGTAATCTCATTTGGTGGTGGATAAGTAGTTGGCTGTGAGCACTGGGCAGCTGCTATAACTGCAAGATTACGGTGCTGCAAAGTGTGATTAAAATGAGCAGCTAGTTTATATTTTCACCTCTGGTTGGCAAGCACAAGATGGGCTGAATGGCCTCTTTGTGTGCCTGAACATATCTATGCTTCAAAGAGGAATTATGTCAGCTTTGAGCAACACAACGAGTGGAGGAAATGACGTGAATATGGCAAAAGAAATTCAAATGGCACCAGTGCCAAGTATTGGATGTTGGTATGGTGGCACAGTGGTTAGCATGGCTGCCTCTCAGCGCCAGGGGCACTGATTCAATTCCGGCCTTGGGTCACTGACTGTGTGGAGTTTGCACGTTCTCCCCGTGTTCTCCTCTGGGTGCTCCGGCTTCCTCCCACAGTCCAAAGATGTGTAGAGTAGGTAAGGTTATGGGGTTGCGGGGAGGAGAGTGGGACTGGATGGGGTGCTTTTTCGGGGGGTTCGGTGCAGATTCGATGGGTGAGAATTTTTTAAAATTGAACAGCTTCTTCCTTGCAGACTACCTGGTATTAAGTTGATCCTTTCTCTACATCCTAGTTATGACTGTAGCATTCCATCCTGTACTTTCTCCTTCTTTCCCTGTGCACGGTCTGCGTTGTCTGTATAGCATGCAAGAAACAATACTTTTCACTGTATGCATGTGACAATAATAAATCAAATCCAATCAAGTAGAATGAAGGTAGTCAAAGTATTTAAAGGAGAGGGTGAGAAATTTGGAAACTAATGGTCATCTAAACACTAATGTTATAACAGAGCAGCATTCAGCAGAGCAAACTGATCTGTGCTAAAGACAATCTACATATTGGCTATGGTCCTACAGGAAAGCTGGAGAATAAATTTAAGAGCTGAGTGGAGAGATAATTGAAGTCCAAATGTAAAGTGGGAAATAAGGGGAGATTGATGAAGGAAAAGAGAACCAATTTTAATTCTGGAGATGCTGACCTCTTGTGACATAGAAGCATAGAATCCCTGCAGTATAGAATGAGGCCATTCAACCCATCTAGTCTGCAACGATCCCCTGAAAAAGCATCCTACCTAGGCTCACTCCCCACTCTATTTCCGTAACCCCACCTAACCTGTACATCCCTGGACATGTAGTTTTATCATGTCCAATTCACCTAACCTGCCCAGCTTTGGACTGTGGGAGGAAGACTGAGCACCGGGAGGAAACCCATGCAGATACGGAGAACATGTAAACTCCACACAGACAGTCACCCAAGGCCGGAATCGAACCCAGGTCTCTGGCGCTGTGAGGCAGCAGAGCTAACCACTGTGTCACCATGCCACCTGTATGGTCAAAGAGGAAAGGGAGGTTAGAATTGGGATGGTAGTTCGCAAGGATGGATGGTCGGATGCTGCACGAGGGGGGGGGGGGGATGCTGGGGAGGAGAGGGTTCTGAGGAAGGGGCAGTGACCGCAGATTTGAAGGAAACCGGGACAACAACTGGAGGGAGAATGTCAGCTACCATTAGGGCCAAGTGGACAAGTTGGGTGGTCAGCAGTTTATTGGGAATTGGATCATGGAAACAAACAATGGGTCGCGTGGACTGGATGTGCTCAGAGCGGACATAAGGGGAGATGGAAGAAAAACTGGAAAAGGATGTGAATTCAGGGCTAGGATAGGTGTTGCGGGAGGGGGCGTATTAAAGGAAGTTTGGCCAGGTGTTCGAGGGGAAGAGGCTGGGCAGAGACAACTGATCCGATTGTCTCAATCTTTGTGACAACAAGTCCATGAGCTGCTGCAAGTTGTTGTTGGGAGGTGAGACGGCGGGGACAGGGAGAGGAGTTTAACATGGTCCACGGGAAGCCGAGAGCGATTCGTACATCCTGGTAAAGTGAGCAGTTTTAGCAGATGAGAATGGGGGCCGATACTGTTGTAGTCCAGCCAGACCTGGCAATGAATGGCTAAACTATATCCTTTCAAGTATATGTCCCTTGGACTTAAGTGAGCTAAAATGACGGTTGTGCTTGGAGATCAGCCAGGGTGAGAGAGAGTGATAGCATTATTGGAAATTCAGACATTAAAGGTGGAGGTGAGGTTGCGACTGAATAAATCTGTTTCATGGTCACCATTACTGAGACTTATTGAATTTAAATCCCACCAGGTCTGTTGGTGAGATTTAAACCCTTGTCCCCAGAGCATTAGCCTGGGCCTCTTGCCTCACTAGTCCAGTGACATTACCACAATCTATCATCGTCCCCTTTTTCCTCCTTTGTAACTAATGTTTACATTTAAGATATTTACCTCTTATTCCCATGGACCCTTTGCTCTCCTCAGATGTTGCTGGAGAAGTTGAATGGGACAGTGCCGTGCCTATTGGACACCACTACCATCCCTGCAGAGGAGCTGTTGATGACAAACTCTCAATCAGCGGTGGATTCGGGCATCGTCGAGAGCTCTGCCGCTTGTGGAACACAAACAACAAATGGGGAGCAGGTGCAGCATCCATACAACAGGACCTTCTCTGGGCTCTTCCACAATTTTGTGGAATTGTGCCTACAACGGGAGCCTGAGCAGAGGTACCAGCTTTGTCGAAGCACATCAGTGGCTACATTTCATTCGCAAAATTAGATATATGAAAAATCTTTGTGCTTATGCAGCTGATAATGCCAGGGGATGAAACCCTTTCCATTTAACTCTTGTGATATTGAGTACAGATGTTGGACATACAGAGTAAAGTTCCCTTGACTCTGCCCAACTGCAGTCTCTCTTGCAATGAAATGTCAGCCAACTGACTAATCTCCATGAATGCTCTCGGTTTGTTTTTTCTGGGCAATCATCCAAGTCTGATTCTGATGTTAACTTGGTCATATTCGAACATGGGCCACCAGTTGATTGGCACCCCCCCCTAAATCAATGTGGCACATAGCTGAGATTAGCCAATGTGACACAGGAACAAGTCTGGTCTGTATGACACAGCTGCTCACTGCTGTTTTTACCAACTGCACCATTAAGAAGCATTTTTTCAATCTAGCTAATCTACATTCCCCTTACTGCAGTCGTTGCTGTCTGCATCACCCTCACTGCAATATTGCTGCAATCTGTGCTGTCTGCATCACATTTGTGGTGATGTGCATCAATGTAAATGCATGTAGGCTAGCTAGACACTAGAGGGAGCACCAAAGACATCACACACACGCTCAACCAATAGATCAAGTAGATAGGACACGACCAATAAACATTCACGATACACAAGGAGGTGACACGACCACGGGGGCATTACACCAACCCATATATAAAGGACACCACACACATGATCTGCTTCTTTCCAGTGGAGACAGTCAGTGAGTAGAGATACAGGGTTGATTCAATACTACACCCACCACATGGATTGCAGCAGCTGGCTAGTCAGTCTGGGTAGTTGTAGTAGGATTAGCAGTAGTGTTGAACCCGAGTAATAGAAGTGTAAATAGTTTAATAAACGTGTTGAAGTTATCTCCACGTCTGAACCTATCTTTGTCAAGTGCACCACAAGGAAGCCGCTTATGTTACACCTACAACATAACAAATTATGGTACCAGGACTGAACTGTTTCAATGCAGAAAGCCATACCTCAGCGTACAGTGACAACCAGCAACGATACCCAGGCAAGATGTTCGAGATCCGGGTTCCGCAGCAGCTCCAGTGCCACAGCGATCTCCGCGAAAACTGGCGGGCATTCCGGCAAAAGTTTGAAATCTTCCTGGTGGCAGCCAAATTAGAAGAAGTGGCCGATCCTGAAAAAACAGAGCTTCTGCTCACCGTCGCAGGTGCCAGAGCAGAAGAAATCTTTTTAAAATTCATGTTCTCCAAGGGACAAAACAGGAGCGACTTCCAGGCAGTCCTGGACAAATTCGGCAAATACTGGGAGGAAAACACACTCCAACCAGCAAGAAAAGGTAAGAGAAGCGCCAGTACTCACCTCGAGGCCAAGATCCCGGAGCAGAGAATGATTTTGGTCGGCGGCCATCTTTCTACAGGGACTGCAGTTGCGCGAGAAGCGCACAGAACGGGAAGGTCCGTTTGCGCATGCGCAATCACGAAAACGGCCATCGGTAAAGGGACAGCAATCTGCGCATGCACAATCGCTTCCTACGCGCTACGTCACGCGCGTCATTTAAAGCGGAAACGTCCCAAATCAAAGAAAAAATATGATAAAGCCGTAAAACAACCTTCCTTCACCTGGGATGACAGCACAATGCCTCAAATTGAACCAGGAAATGAAACTAACCTCCGAAGAACCCTGCAACAAGCAGTTACCTACACACAAACCGACGATTCCGACCTTGAATACTTCAATACCGACCTTTACATTTTTTCTGGACCTCGCGAGCCCAATGCCAGCTCCGACGCAAACCGTGATGATATGGTCCTAGAAGACTACGACTCGGACGAACCTTTCACCTTGGGAGGCTACCCCAGTACCAAATCCGAACCACAACTAGACGTGTTGCACATTGGCGACCCCGTATTGAATCCGACGCAGACGTGGATTCGTTTTTTGGATTTGAGGATCTTCAGCCCAGCAGATATGACATCCCAACTCGTGAGTGCAGGATGATGCTGCAGCCTGACACCAAGAGACATAGAGCGGTACAAGCCCACAGAGAGCAGCCTGCTGCCACACAGAGCGTGGTCCCTGCACCGCTCAGGGTTCCCAACTCTACGAAAGAAGACATGCAAGACTCCACACCACAGTCCTTGCATGAACAAGAAGTGACTCCAGTGTCACAAGCATCCACAGTGAGCTCGTGGACAGACTCCACGATAGAAGAAACGCAAGACGCCAGAGCGCAGTCCTTGCACACACAAGACGTGACTCCAGTGTCACAAGCCTCCACAGCGAGCTCGTGGACAGCCTCCACAATAGAAGCAACGCAAGACTCCGACGCGCAGTCCTTGCAGGAACAAGACCATGAGGGTCTAGCAACCTCCTCTGACCAACGAGCGGCAGACTATGCAAGTCTGCCATGCTCAAGTAAACAGCAAGAAGACTATGACAGTCTACCACGCTCCAGTGCACAGCAGGACGACCATGAAGGTCTATAATGCTACAGTGAAGAACAAAGCGATGGTGACAGTCCAAGCCCAAATGAAATACAACAGCAAGACAATGACAGTCCACCCACATTTCTTGCGCCATCAGATGAAGTCTCTGACAATTTACCCAACCCAAGTGAACAACAAGCAGCTACTGAGGATCTACCTACGGTAGGTGAGACGAGTGATGACAGCATCCCACTTCCCATGCAAGATGTGCAAAGTGACGGACCTCAGCTAGTGTGTACAGAGGCACTCGACGATCACAGTGAGACCGCTGGTGACTCCGGTGACACCACGATACTTCCACCCTCATTCACTCGAACCTCTCCACAAGTCAATGCATTCCTGCATGTTCCGACTCCAGACGTGCAGCTTCAAGACATCTCAGCTGACTCCAGTAAACCTGCTAATACTCCGGACAGGGAGCATCAACAAACCAACACTGACTCAGTTAAAACAGACCAGACTCCAGATGGGGAGCAGCCAAACGCTGACTCTGATTGACGTAAGCCGGACTTTACTCCAGACAGGGAGTGCCGCAAATTCAGTGATGGCACACTCAGGGCGACAGCAGATGCCACAACGACAGGAGATGGATCATTTAACAATTACACTGGGTCAGTAATAACAAGCAGCAGCTACAGTCCAAGAGGAATACACCAATATTCACCACAGCTATATCCACATTTTTTCCACACCAGCAGTGCAGCCAATGACAGCTCATGATGGACAAACCCAGTATTCAGGCATGCAGCAGCCAGCAGTCTATGCAGCATATTCTCAACCAGGCCAGCACTACGGATTGCCCACTAATGGAAACAAGACCGAAGGAGGACTACCGCAAGCGCAATCTGCACTACAGACTGGATGTCTTAGTTACAGCCAAGGATTTGCTGCACCCCAGCCTGGCCAGATGGCATATTCCTATCAGATGCATGGTTCTAGTTCCACACCATCACCAGGTATTTATGCGAGCAGCAATTCTGTTTCCAATTCGACAAGCTTCAACAGTTCTCAGCAGGATCACCCTTCCAGCACACCACGTGGCCAGAACCAGTATATACAGTCTTATCCAACTTCAACATATGGCACATCCATGACCTCGAATGATACTGTTGATGGTACCTCTTCAACGTCTACACCTTATCAGCTACAAGATGACATCCAACAGCACCATCACAAACATCGAAAAAAGAAAGGGACTCCAAATCAGACAGCGAAGTGATTTGACCACTTCTTGGTTCCTGTGGCGCAGGGACGTTGATGACATTCATAAGCAAGAGAGACATTTGACCATGGTGATTGATGGTTTATGGACTCGCACAAATGATTTTGACTTATTGTTTAATCACTGTTCCCATGACTTCTATATACGTTAACGTATCTACCTGTTCGTTGTTCAATTTTCTTAAAGTGTACAGAAAATATGAACATACAAAAAGGGGGGGATGTGGTGATGTGCATCAATGTAAATGCATGTAGGCTAGCTAGACACTACAGGGAGCACCAATGACATCTCACGCACACACTCAGCCAAGAGATCAGTTAGATAGGAGACGACCAATGGACATTCACGATACACAAGGAGGTGACACGACCACAGGGGGGCATTACACCAACCCATAGAAAAAGGACACCACACACATGATCTGCCTCTTTCCAGTGGAGACAGTCAGTGAGTAGAGATACAGGGTAGATTCAATATTACACCCACCACATGGATTGCAGCAGCTGGTTAGTCCGTCTGGGTAGCTATAGTAGGATTAGCAGTAGTGTGGAACCCGAGTAATAGAAGTGTAAATAGTTTAATAAACATGTTGAAGTTATCTCCACGTCTGAACCTTCCTTTGTCAAGTGCACCACAAGGAAGCCGCTTATGTTACACCTACAACATAACAAATCAACACTCACTGCAATATTACTGCAATCCGTGCTGTCTGCATCACCCTCACTGCAATATTGCTACAGTCGATGCGATCTTGCATCACCCTCACTGCAATATTGCTGCAGTCGATGCTGTCTGCATCACCCTCACTGCAATATTGCTGCAATCCGTGCTGTCTGCATTACGCTCACTGCAATATTGCTGCAATCCGTGCTGTCTGCATCACCCTCACTGCAATATTGCTGCAGTCGATGCTGTCTGCATCACCCTCACTGCAATATTGCTGCAATCGTGCTGTCTGCATCACCCTCACTGCAATATTGCTGCAATCTGTGCTGTCTGCATCACGCTCACTGCAATATTGCTGCAATCGTGCTGTCTGCATCACCCTCACTGCAATATTGCTGCAATCCGTGCTGTCTGCATCACCCTCACTGCAATATTGCTGCAATCGTGCTGTCTGCATCACCCTCACTGCAATATTGCTGCAATCTGTGCTGTCTGCATCACGCTCACTGCAATATTGCTGCAATCGTGCTGTCTGCATCACCCTCACTGCAATATTGCTGCAATCCGTGCTGTCTGCATCACGCTCACTGCAATATTGCTGCAATCCGTGCTGTCTGCATCACGCTCACTGCAATATTGCTGCAGTCGATGCTGTCTGCATCACCCTCACTGCAATATTGCTGCAATCCGTGCTGTTTGCATCACGTTCACTGCAATATTGCTGCAATCTGTGCTGTCTGCATCACGCTCACTGCAATATTGCTGCAATCCGTGCTGTCTGCATCACGCTCACTGAAATATTGCTGCAATCGATGCTGTCTGCATCACCCTCACTGCAATATTGCTGCAGTCGATGCTGTCTGCATCACCCTCACTGCAATATTGCTGCAATCCGTGCTGTCTGCATCACCCTCACTGCAATATTGCTGCAATCCGTGCTGTTTGCATCACGCTCACTGCAATATTACTGCAGTCGTTGCTGTCTGCATCACGCTCACTGCAATATTGCTGCAATCCGTGCTGTCTGCATCACGCTCACTGCAATATTGCTGCAATCCGTGCTGTCTGCATCACGCTCACTGCAATATTGCTGCAATCCGTGCTGTTTGCATCACGTTCACTGCAATATTGCTGCAATCTGTGCTGTCTGCATCACCCTCACTGCAATATTGCTGCAGTCGATGCTGTCTGCATCACCCTCGCTGCAATATTGCTGCAATCGTGCTGTCTGCATCACCCTCACTGCAATATTGCTGCAATCGTGCTGTCTGCATCACCCTCACTGCAATATTGCTGCAATCGTGCTGTCTGCATCACGTTCACTGCAATATTGCTGCAATCCGTGCTGTTTGCATCACCCTCACTGCAATATTGCTGCAGTCGATGCTGTTTGCATCACGCTCACTGCAATATTGCTGCAGTCGATGCTGTCTGCATCACCCTCACGGCAATATTACTGCAATCCGTGCTGTCTGCATCACCCTCACTGCAATATTGCTGCAGTCGATGCTGTCTGCATCACCCTCACTGCAATATTGCTGCAGTCGATGCTGTCTGCATCACGTTCACTGCAATATTGCTGCAATCCGTGCTGTTTGCATCACCCTCACTGCAATATTGCTGCAGTCGATGCTGTTTGCGTCACGCTCACTGCAATATTGCTGCAGTCGATGCTGTCTGCATCACCCTCACTGCAATATTGCTGCAGTCGATGCTGTCTGCTTTACCACTCTTGGCTGACACTTGTCTTTGTGTGTTCTTTCTAGACCCTCAGCCAGTACATTACTCAACCATTCGTTTGTGAAGCAGGTATGTGCATCATGATTTATCCTTTATATATTTAGTTTCCCTGTCCCTCTGTACCTTCTCAGATCCCCAAGGTTCTGTATTTTTACAGGCAAAAGGAGAGTGGAATAACGCATTCTACAGGATGAGGCTTTTCTCCAAAGCTCACAGTTGACTGTACTCACTGCATATCATCTTGGGAAGGGAGATGGAAGTGAGATTGAGAAAGGGGTTTATAGGAAGAACCCGCAGATGGAGAGGAGATTGTGGGAGATAAGTTGAAAGAAGGGATGAGAGAGGTCAGGTCTGGAACACGCAAAATAGAGGCAAGAGTAGACCACTTGGCCCATTGAGGCTGCCCCATTCAATATGATCGTGGCTGATCTTGGGCTTCAACTTTTTTTATTTTTTAAAATATAAATTTAGAGGATCCAATTCATTTTTTCCAATTAAGGGCAATTTAGCGTGGCCAATCCACCTACCCTGCACGTCTTTGGGTTGTGGGGGCGAAACCCACGCAAACACTGGGAGAATGTGCAAACTTCACACGGACAGTGACACAGAGCCAGGATCGAACATGGGGCCTTGGCGCCGTGAGGCAGCAGTGCTAACTACCGCGCCACCGTGCTGCCCTGGGGTTTCAGCTCTAACCGACTCCCTATATCCCTCGATTTCCTCGCGAGCCTAAAGATCTATCTATCCCGGCCTTCAATGTATTCACCGACGGAGCTTCAGCAACCCTCTGGTGGAGAGAATTTCTCCTCATCTCAGTCCGAAATGATCGACCCCCCTAACCCTGCGACTGTGTCCCTGTGTTTTAGATTCCGCAACCGGCAGAAACAATCCCTCAGCATCCACGTTATCATCAAGCCCTTTTAAAATTTTGTAGGTTTCAATGAGATCGCCTCTCATTCTTCAAAACTCCAGAAAATATGAAAGGAAATTATTGCGGATGCTGGGATCTGAAACAAAAATAAAAAATACGGGACAATCTCAGCAGGCCTGACAGCATCTGTGGAGAGAGAAGGGAGCGAACGTTTTGAGTCTGGATGACATTGTCAAAGCTAGAGAGTACTGGAAATGGGGTCAGATTTCTACTGTTGTTTGGGGGGGGGGGGGGCTGCTGTGGGGCTGGATTGGTGGAGATTGGCAAAGATGTGAACAGATAGACAAAAAGAATGTAAATGTATTAAGGCTAGGAAGGGCGCTGATTGTGGCCCATAGAGTTTGGAATGTGTTAATGGCAGAACAACAGTGAGCAGTGTGTCAAAGGACAACTGGGAGCAGGGAACAGATGGTCCAAGTGGGGTGGGGGAGGGGGTCAATGGTGGGAAAATCATATCAATGGAAGAAATTAAAATAAATTGATAGAAATAAAAATGGGGTGAAAGTGGAGGAGAGAGTTCACAGTCTGAAGTTGTTGAATTCAATGTTAAGCCCGGAAGGCTGTAACGTGCTTCATTGGAAGATTAGGTGTTTTTCCTCCAGTTTGCGCCAGACTTCACTGGAACATTGCGGCAAACCAAGGATGGACATGTGGACGTGAGAGCAGGATGGTGAGTTGAAATGGCAGCGACAGGATGGTCTGGGTCCTGGCTTGCAACGGACCAAAGGTGTTCTGCAAAGCAGGCAGTAGTCTGAGTTCAGTTTCTCCAATGTAGAACAGAGCGCATTGAGAGCAGCAAATAGACCAGGTTGAAGGAGGTGCATGTGAAGCACTACCCCACTTGAAAGTGTTTAGACCCCCGAGATGGTGAGCATGGAGGAGGTAAAGGACGGGTGTTACACCTGCGATTGCATGGGAAGGTGCTGTGGGACGACGTTGAGGTGATGGGGGAGTGGAAATGGGTATCCCGGAAGGAATGGTTCCTGCAAAATTCTGAGGGGGAGATGTTTGATGGTGGCATCATGCTGGAGTTTTGGTGGAGCTGGTGGAGGATGATTCTTTGAATGCAGAGGCTGGTGTGGTGAAAAGTGAGGAAAAGGGGTGACCCGCTATTCTGGATGAATGGGAAGGGGGTGATAGCAGAGGTGCTGGAGATGGGTCGGACATGGTTGAGAGCCCTGTTGACCACAGTGGGTGGGAAGCCACAATTAAGGAAGAATGAAGACACGTCAGCAGCACCGTTTTGGAAAGTGGCATCATCGGAGCAGAGGTGATGTAGGCGAAGGAACTGGGCGAATGGGATGGAGTCCTTGCAGGATGTGGGGTGTGAAGAGGCTGTAGTCGAGGTAGCTGTGGGAGTTGGTGGGTTTGTAATGGACAGACTATCCCCAGTCCTACTCCAGCCCCAACCGCAACTCTTTTATCGGTACATTGATGACTGTTTCTGGACCTGGGCCTGAGAAAATGTATTAATTTCACTTTCAATTTCCACCCCTCTCTCCTTCACAAAATCCATCTCTGACACTTCCATTCCCTTCCTTGACCTTTCTATTTCAATTTCTGGGGCTAGGCCCACACCAGGGCCAAACACTCTTTTCAAGTGAGGCAGCGCTTCACGTGCACCTCCTTCAATCTGGTCCATTGCATTTGCTGCTCCCAATGCAGTCTACTCTACATTGGAGAGACTAAATGGAGGCTGGGTGACCGTTTTGCAGGACACCTTCGGTCCTTCCGCAAACAGGACACGGATCTTCTGTTGCTTGCCATTTTAACTCACCGTCCACATGTCCATCCTTGGCCTGTGCAGTGTCCCAGTGAAGCCCAGAGTAAACTGGAGGAACAGCATCTCGTTTTCCAATTAGGCACATTACAACCTTCTGAACTTAACATTGAGTTCAACAACTTCAGATTGTGAACTCTCTTCTCCACCTTCACCCCATTTTTATTTCTATCAATTTAATTTCAGTTCTTCTATTTGTCTGTTTTTCCCTCCCCATTGGTTTCTCACCACACTTGGGCCATCTGTTCCGACTTGCCCTTTGACACACTGCTTACCTTTGTTCCACCATTCACACATTCTTCATGCCACTGTCAGCACCCTTCTTAGCATTGAACACCACCATTTACATTCCTTTTGTCTTTCTGTCCACAACATCTTTGTCAATCTCCACCTATCGCTGGCCCCCAACCCACAAAAGTATAAATCTGACCCTATTTCCAGTTCTCTCCAGCTTTGGCAAAGTGTCATCCAGACGTAGCTTTGGCTCCCTGCACAGATGCTGTCAGCCCTGCTGAGATTATCCAGTATTTTCTGTTTTTATTACAGAGAAGAAAAACCCAATTTACTGAGCCTCTTATCGCAGGACAACCCTCCTCATCCCAGGGAGAATTTAGTGAATCCTTACTGTATCTGCTCCAATGCAAGAATATCCTTCCTTAAATGTGGAGATGCTGGAAGTTGTGAAGGTCTCTAGTCTGTTTTAATAGTTAGTGAAATGAAGCTGGTATCGAATGTATTTCTGTTTAGATTGATAGGGACTCCAGAAACTGGGGAATGAATTTTGGAAACATTGCTAAGTGGATAGAATTTCTTTGGTGTGAATGGTGACACATTCATACCAAAACTGGAGGTTAAGACCATTTTAGACTTTTTTTACTGTTAAGTTATTACAAATGTTGGCCTTGCCAGTGACACACTCCTCCCATGAAAGAATGAAAATGGGTTTTCTACATGGAGGGGTTGCTGCTCTGGTTTTACAGTTTGTCAGCTCCCCATTCTGTCCATTCCACTCCTCCTGAGCTGTGACCAATCACTGATTCTTTCTTCTTTTCTTCAAGCTGAAGCGTCGAGTGGTGGAGGTGCTTCCCGACCTGCTCCGACCCGTCACCCCTATGACCGGCATGGAAGGAACTCACCCACACGAGTTGCGAGGAATGGCCGGACTGGCGTCCAGCCTAGAGCAGCTGGATGTGGAGGATTGGGACTTTTGAAAGCGGAGCTCATGCAGCAGTTGCACGATGCTGATGGTCTTTATTTGTATTTTTTGTACATAAAAAGCCAACTTCATTGATCTACAAATGTTAGCTGGGATCCAGCGACCTGTGGTACTGATGGAAGCTGAATAATGTGCGTGCCCATCAAACCAGCTCAGGTGGATCAGGGACCACTGACTGAACATTGTTGCTCAACTTGGAACTTAGCATTTCAGATCAAAATCTTTACCCTTTTACTGTAACTGTACCAGCAGCTAGTGAATCATGAGTGCAGCAGCAGTGTACTTACACCACTCGTGAGTACACAGATATTGTCACCCACCCACACTCCTTGTGAGTACAGACAATGTCTTCACACTTCACTGCTTGTGAGTACAGAGTCACCGTACTCTAAACCTTTGTCACAGTGGAGGGGGTGAAGCGTACGCTGATAATATTTTACTACCTTCTTACATAAAATCCCTTTATACCTGAATTGTTATTTATTCAGATTCAGTCAACATTAAAGTTACATTTGGATATAAATCTGTGGCACCCTTGTACACTGGATAAGTCCCAGATGCAAAAGGAAACCTGATTCTGAATTTTCCAATTCAACATTCTGTCAAGGTTAATTCTTTTTCATTGCACAGTGGAGCGACATCGGGGAGTGGGGGGGGGGCATTTTCCAGTCAGTTGCTGCCTCTGATTGATGAGTCAGGAGAACATGGGCTGGGCTTGAGTGTGAGATCCATGTTGAGGTTGGGCTCTATATGGATCCCATCAGAGCTAGAACAGGAGCAGTTTGCAGGATCTCTTCTAATAGGACCTGGACTCAGCTGAGCCGCAGTGCAGAATTCGAAATTTCACTCCACGGAGAAACCGAGCATTTTTGAGTGATGCCCCAAACCAAGATCCTCCAGTGGATCTGAGCTGCGTCTAACCTTGTACGAGCAAACTTGCCAGATAGTCACAAGCCTGTGGGATCCACTGAGGTGGTCACTTTCTGATGGCTTCTTTTTGAAAAAGTAGGTTTCCCAACTCTTCCATGATTGTCCCGAAGTGAGTATTTTAATCACCTGAGCAGTGCCGTCAGCAACCCAGCAGAACGATAATGTGGCAATAAAAGTGTGGTTTTTCATTTTCTATTAACATTTTTGTTTATTGTTTTTAAGAAAGAGAGTTCGGGTTTTCTATCCCAGTCAAAGATATTTATTCAGTTTCTGACCACAGCAGCAATCATCGTCGCTCCCAATATACAACTTTTTGTGACGCTACTCTTTGTGAAATTGCCAGACTAAAGCTTCTTGCATCCCATCTATGGGACTATGACAGTTGGAGGGAAGCGGGTGATGGAATGATCTACCTGGCACCTCATTCGTCGCAAATCTGGTCTTATCTAGTATTGCCATCAAAGAGTCTATAGAAATACAAATGCAGATGACACAATTACCTGGTGTAGGACAGAAGAGAATGTTATTGCTGCATCTCCACGTTCAAATATTGTGCAAGTAGATAACAGGGCAATTTGTTCAGAGCAATCTCATCAAGGAGATCAGCCCTGTAATTGCTTGAAAGAAGTGCAGATCAAATAGCAGCTCCCAATGCAGCTATTGATTTTTATCGGTATATTTTACCACAACTGTTTTTAAATCAAATCTCATCAGTAAAATCACTCTTGACACTAAACCAACAGTGTTGAAAATGTTGACTTGACACGGGGATGGCAAGCTTTCCCCTCCGTTCAAAGTCATGAATATAAGCTCTGCTTGACTGACCTGAGCACATAATCTAGGCTAATACTTCAGTACAGTGCTGAGGTGGTGCTGCAGGGTTGAGTGGCCCTCTTTTAGATGAGATATATTATTGTTGGGGTGAATTACAAAAGAAGCTGTGCCTCCTATCGAACGACGTTACCCTGAGGGCTGGCGGGCAATCAGCCCTGCGCCAAAACTTGTTACTGTTTTCAGTTGTTACAAGATCTTGCTGTATACAAATTGGCTGCAACATTTGCCTCTGACTGCCTCCGATGCAATTTCAAATTCTAAGAAAGCGAAAGGTATTACAGGATATGCAAGTTTTTTTTTTGGTGCTTAGGCCAGAAGGAAGATTCTTGGAAGTTGGAATGGTTTGCACTGAAAAAAATAAAAGTTCTGTGAGGCTGGTTTTCAGCCCCTCAACCACACAATACTTTGGGTGCAGGTTATAGAAACCACCTGAGTTCACTGTCACAAGTAAAAACAAATTTAGGATATGCCAATTCCTACCAGATTCAAACCCAATACCTCCACCTCCTCCTCAACTTTGGTTTACATCAATCTCAAAAACTTGGAAAAACTGACATAATCCCAGAACATTTACAGTTTGAAACATAAATTAAAACTGAGAAACAATCTCAAATAAAAAGAAACACGTGCATTTTTATAGCACTTTTCACAACCTGAGGATATCACGGTGGCCTTTACAACCAAACAAATACTTGAAACTGTTCTAACGTAGGAAACACAGCTGCCAATTTGTGCAAGTAAGCTTCTACAAACAGCAATGGGATAATGACTGGATCATCTGTGATGTTGACCGAGGGATGAAGCTTGGATGAAAAACAGCAGTTCTTCAAAATAGTGCAAGATTTTGCTCCCACACAATTGACAGTCACTAAGCAATCGTTTTAACACATCATCCAACATACAGTGGGTGGGAACTTCTGTGCCCCTCCCCTCATACCGGGCAATGTGTTGCGCAGCAGCTGATCCCGCTGCTGTCAATGGGGTTTCCCATTCTAGGCAGCCCCCACCACTGGGAAACCCATGGCGGGGTTTCCCTTCTGTAGGATTAGAAGATCCTGCCGGGGAGAACAGCTGGGAAACCCACAGCACGATTGGAAGCTCCCGCCAGCAAAAACGACTGGAAAATTCCAGCCAGTATCTCCACAGAGCAGCACTCCCTCAGTACCACTGGAGTGTCAGCCTTAATCTTTAGCTCAACTTTCTGGTGTTGGACTTGAACCAACAACATTCTGACTTGCAAACAAGGGTGCATACACTGAGCCATGGCTGACACCTATATTTTTGTTGAAGGGCAGTGCTTTTCAGTACCTGTATAAGTAAATTTCCTAATTGTTACAAACAAATGTTAACCAGAGAATGAGAAATTAATATCGAAAAGAGAGTGAAAAATGGATAAAAGGGAAAGAGGCAGGGAAAATGACAGGGGCTAAAAAAATGTGGCAGAGATACAGAAGGTAGTGAAAAGAATAGGTGCAAAAGAGTGGTAAATGGACAGATAGTGAGTGGTTGATGGAAATAGAGGATAGTTAGATTAAAGAAAAAGACCAGCGAAATGAGAAATAGACACATCTTGGAAAGAAGGCAAGAACAAGAGGCTTTGTTTACACCCAGTAACCTATCCATAGTGACCATCGGTCTGGTGGAAGGGATACTACAAAGAGGACTTTTTTGTTCTTGGGATGTGAGAAAAGAAAGACTGCATTTGTATATCACCTTTTTCCAACCTCAGCATGATCCAATCCATTTTACAGCCAATGGAAGTTTTAGAAGTATAGTCACTGTTGCGGGAATAACAGCACCAATTTGCACACAGCAAGATTCCACAATTGGCAGTGTGATAATGACCAGATAGGAGTAGACCATTCAGCCCCTCGCCCCTGCTCTGATATTCATTTTCATTGTGACTGATTTTCTATTTAATACCATTTTCCCACATTATCCCCCATACCGCTTGATATCTGTTATCTTTAATATTATTATCTTTAATATCGTGAAGACTTCAATATACCTAATGACAGTCTACTGGGGTAAAGAAGTCCTATGATTCAACACCCTCTTATTAGAACATGGAACATACAGTGTAGAAGGAGGCCATTCGGCCCATCGAGTCTGCACCGACCCTCACTTCCACCCTATCCCCGTAACCGAATAACCCCTCCTAACCTTTTTGGTCACCAAGGGCAATTTATCATGGCCAATCCACCTAACCTGCACGTCTTTGGACTGTGGGAGGAAACCGGAGCATCAGGAGGAAACCCACGCAGACACGGGGAGAACGTGCAGACTCCACACAGACAGTGACCCAGCAGGGAATCGAACCTGGGACCCTGGTGCTGTGAAGCCACAGTGCTATCCACTTGTGCTACCATGCTGCCCTTATTCTGAGACTTCGCCCCCTAATTCCAGAACGGAACCGGCCCATGCCAAGGGAAGCATCCTTCCTGCATCAACCCTGTCGAACCCTCTAAGAATTTTGTCACTCCAATGAGATTACCCCTCATTCTTCTAAACTCGAGAGATTACAGGCCCAGTCTCCTCAATCTCCCCTCATTCCACCATGCCAGGAATTAGTCTGGTGAACCTGCATCGCACTCTCTCTCCGGTATGGATATCCTTCCTTAACCAATTCTAAAGATTCACCACCCTCTTGAGTGAATAAATTGCTCCTCAACTTGGTCCTAAATGGTCTGCCCCTTATTCTGAGACTGTGTTCCCTGGTTTCAGATTCCCAGCCGGGAAAGACATCCTTTCTGCACCTACCGTGTCTTTCCCCTTAATAGTTTTGTAAATTTCAATGAGATCACCTTTCATTCTTCTAAACTGTGGAGAATACAAGCCCAGTCTCCTCCATCTCCTCTCATCGGGCAGTCCCACCATCCCAGGGATTAGTCTAGTGAACCTACATTGAACTCCCTCTCTGGCATGTATATCCTTCATTAGGTGAGGAGATGAAAACTGTACATCGTACCCCAGGTGCAGTCTCACCAAGGCTCTGTACAACTGCATCAAGTTTCTTATTTCTGTATTCAAATTCTCTTGCAATAAAGGTGAACATACAACTTGCCTTCTTAATTGTTTGTTGAACGTGCATATTTGCTTTAAATTATTTATGAACAAGGACACCCAGGTCCCTTTGGACGCCAACACTACCCAATCTCTCACTGTTTAGGAGGTACTCTAACATTCTTGGTTTTCCTCCCTCAGTGGTTAACTTCACATTTTTTCACAATATATTCCATCTATTACGTTCTTGCCCACTCACTTGGCCTGTGTCTAATTCCCCTTGAAACCTCTTTGCATCTTCCTCACAATTGACATTCCCAGCTACTTTTGTGTCAACACCAAACCTGGAGATATTGCATTTGATTTTTGACATAGACTGTGAATAGATGGGGCCCCAAGCACTGTTCGCTGCATATGTTGGTGTGATGGTGGCTGAAGGATAAGTATGGCCAGGAGGTAGGTTGGTCTATAATCAGACTGCATGCCGCAGGCTTTACTTGTATTTCAAGTTTAACCCTGAGTTTCAGGACCTTAAGAAATCCAACAGTTAAAGGGAGATGATGATTGCTGCATGGAAGAGATGAGTGACTTCCCAGCACTGCTTGTGGGCTGGGAGGAACAGGAATGCTTCACCACCTCACCTATGCTAACCTGTTTGCTTTCCTCAGCATTTTGAACTACCCCAGGATTGCCAAACTCTCCCCAAATCAATAGCCTCCCCTCTCAACATTACAGACTTCCCCCACCCTGGTACTCAGACTCCTCCCAGGATTATCAAACCTTCCCCATGATCTCCAACCTCCTGTTCAGCATTGTGGGTCTCACATGGTTCTTGGAGCCCTCATGAGCCATGCTACAGGCTCCCATGATCATCTGCAGCCTGATCAAGAGCATCCCCAACTGACAGGAAGTCTAACCTATCAAACAGCTCAGCATATAATCACCAATCACTTGATTAGATTCCAGCCCATTAACCATTTATGGGTCTCCGTTACTCTATGTGAATAATCAGATTTCTGCAGTCTGCTCTGTGGGGTGTGTGTGTTCGGTATTTGCAGATTTACTGTGCACTGAGTTGACAGACCGACATGACAGTGGGGGAGGGGCAGTGACCACACTCTGATGAGGAGCAGGTAGTGTTACAGGACACGCTGTACACCATGACATGGAGGAAACCTGCACTCTTTAGCGCCTACCATTCTATTCCGAGACTGGGCACATTGCTGTGATTTGGGTATATACTTGGAGAGCTGTAGGGGTGGATTCTTCAACACCGGTAGCAGGTTTCCTGATCCAGCGGAGAATTGGGCTAAAAGGGCGCCGATCTCATACTGATGCTCTGGTTGCCCGCCACCGGTAGCAGTGAGCTAAGCGCCCTGAATTGGTGGGTGGATGCAAATGGGTCATTTGAACCCATTTGCATCCTATTAGTGAGTGGGAAGCACAATTTTCCATGCTTCCTTTAGAACAACGGCGGTTGAGGAGTGACCTGATAGAGGACTACAAGATTATGAGAGGCATGGATAGGATAGGATTCTGCAACAACGGATGAACGGACATCGCGCGACAATCACCAGGCAGGAATGTTCTCTGAGTCAGGGAACACTTTAGCAGTCAAGGGCATTCAGTCTCTGATCTTCGGGTAAGCGTTGACCAAGGCGACCTTCAGGACGCGCAACAACGTAGAATCACGAGCATAAATTGATAGCCAAGTTCTTCACACATGAGTATAACCTCAACTGGGATCTTGGATTCATGTCTCACTACATTTAACCTCCCACCATCTGGCCTGGGCTTGTGAAATCCTACCAACTGTCCTAGAATCATTGACTTTACAGTGCAGAAGGAGGCCAATCGGCCCATCGAGTCTGCACCTTGGAAAGAGCACCCTATTTAAACCCACACCGCCACCCTACCCCAGTAACCCCACCTAACCTTTTTGGACACTAGGGGCAATTTAGCATGACCAATCCACCTTACCTACACATCTTTGGACTGTGGGAGGAAACTGGAGTAAACCCACGCAGAAACAGGGAGAACATGCAGGCTCTACATAGATAGTGACCCAAGCTGGGAATCGAACCTGGGACCCTGGAGCTATGATGCAACAATGCTAACCACTGTGCTACCATGCCATCCTGACTTGAGACAATTCATATCTCTTTAACCTGTGATTATCCCTCTCTCCAGTCGCACCGTCTGGACCTGTAAAGACTTAATTACCTGCAAAGACTTGCATTCAAAATATCATCTGGCATCATTGGCTTTGTCTATATATGCTGTGTTTGTGCAACCAACCTCTTCACTCACCTGATGAAGGAACATAGAACATAGAAAAATACAGCACAGAACAGGCCCTTCAGCCCGCGATGTTGAGCCAAACCTTTGTCCTAGATTAATCATAGATTATCATAGAATTTACAGTGCAGAAAGAGGCCATTCGGCCCATCGAATCTGCACCGGCTCTTGGAAAGAGCACCCTACCCAAGGTCAACACCTTTACCCTATCCCCATAACCCCACCCAACACTAAGGGCAATTTTGGACACTAAGGGGAATTTATCATGGCCAATCCACCTAACCTGCATATTTTTGGACTGTGGGAGGAAACTGGAGCACCCGGAGGAAACCCACACACACACTGGGAGGATGTGCAGACTCCGCACAGACAGTGACCCAAGCCGGAATCGAACCTGGGACCCTGGAGCTGTGAAGCAATTGCGCTATCCACAATGCTACCATGCTGCCCTTAAGAACAAATTAATCTGCACTATATTTTTCTACCATAATCCATGTAACTATCCAATAGCTGCTTGAAGGTCCCTAATGTTTCTGACTCAACTACTTCCACAGGCAGTGCATTCCATGCCCCCACTACTCTCTGGGTAAAGAACCTACCTCTGATATCCCTCCTATATCTTCCACCATTCACCTTAAATTTATGTCCCCTTGTAATAGGTTGTTTCACCCGGGGGGAAAGTCTCTGACTGTCTACTCTATCTATTCCCCTGATCATCTTATGAACCTCTATCAAGTCGCCCTCATCCTTCTCCGTTCTAATGAGAAAAGGCCTAGCACCCTCAACCTTTCCTCGTAAGACCTACTCTCCATTCCAGGCAACATCCTGGTAAATCTCCTTTGCACCTTTTCCAAAGCTTCCACATCCTTCCTAAAATGAGGCGACCAGAACTGTACACAGTACTCCAAATGTGGCCTTACCAAGGTTTTGTACAGCTGCATCATCACCTCACGGCTCTTAAATTCAATCGCTCTGTTAATGAACGCTAGCACACCATAGGCCTTCTTCACAGCTCTATCTACTTGAGTGGCAACTTTCAAAGATGTATGAACATAGGCCCCAAGATCTCTCTGCTCCTCCACATTGCCAATAACCCTACCGTTAACCCTGTATTCCGCATTCATATTTGTCCTTCCAAAATGGACAACCTCACACTTTTCAGGGTTAAACTCCATCTGCCACTTCTCAGCCCAGCTTTGCATCCTATCTATGTCTCTTTGCAGCCGACAACAGCCCTCCTCACTATCCACAACTCCACCAATCTTCGTGTCGTCTGCAAATTTACTGACTCACCCTTCAACTCCCTCATCCAAGTCATTAATGAAAATCACAAACAGCAGAGGACCCAGAACTGATCCCTGTGGTACACCACTGGTAACTGGGATCCAGGCTGAATATTTGCCATCCACCACTCTCTGACTTCTATCGGTTAGCCAGTTCGTTATCCAACTGGCCAAATTTCCCACTCTCGTGGGAAGCCTACCATGGGAAACCTTATCAAATGCCTTACTAAAATCCATGTACACTACATCCACTGCTTTACCTTCATCCACGTGCTTGGTCACCTCCTCAAAGAATTCAATAAGACTTGTGAGGCAAGACCTACCCCTCACAAATCCATGCTGACTATCCCTAATTAGGCAGTGTCTTTCCAGATGCTCAGAAATCCTATCCCTCAGTACCCTTTCCGTTACTTTGCCTACCACCGAAGTAAAACTAACTGGCCTGTAATTCCCAGGGTTATCCGTATTCCCTTTTTTGAACAGGCACGACATTCGCCACTCTCCAATCCCCTGGTACCACCCCTGTTGACAGTGAGAACGAAAAGATCATTGCCAACGGCTCTGCAATTTCATCTCTTTCTTCCCATAGAATCCTTGGATATATCCCGTCAGGCCCGGGGGACTTGTCTATCCTCAAGTTTTTCAAAATGCCCAACACATCTTCCTTCCGAACAAGTATTTCCTCGAGCTTACCAATCTGTTTCACACTGTCCTCTCCAACAATATCGCCCCTCTCATTTGTAAATACAGAAGAAAAGTACTCGTTCAAGACCTCTCCTATCTCTTCAGACTCAATACACAATCTCCCGCTACTGTCCTTGATCGGACCTACCCTCGCTCTAGTCATTCTCATATTTCTCACATATGTGTAAAAGGCCTTGGAGTTTTCCTTGATCCTACCCGCCAAAGATTGTTCATGCCCTCTC